>NC_087468.1:7404938-7582438 GCF_036321535.1 Camelus dromedarius
CCTGACAACATTTGCTTTCATTGTGTGCATTAAATCTGTGCTAAAAGACACCCCCCCCAATGTTAATTGAAAGTGCAGTGAGGGACCTCTGATTCACAAGCAGATTTTCTTTTAATCAAAGACACCTGGGTTTTTTGAAGCTCTGACTCCAAATGATTGAGTAAATTTTTCTTTCTTCCTTCCTTCCTTCCTTCCTTCCTTCCTTTCCCTTTCTTTCTTTCTTTCTTTCTTTCTTCCTTTCTTTCTTTCTTTTCTTTCTTTCTTTCTTTCTTTCTTTCTTTCTTTCTTTCTTTCTTTCTTTCTTTTCTTTTCTTTTCTTTTCTTTTCTTTCTTTTTCTTTCTTTATTCCTTCCTTCCTTCCTTCCTTTCTCTCTCCCTCTCTCTCTCTTTTTAATAAACCTTCCTTTTCTATAGCTGGTCCCATCAAAATGCATTGGTTCCCTCCACCTCCCCCCTCCCCAACCAAACCAAAGATGTAAACAGAATTCACGGAGGGAGTATACAGCTTAAGCAATTCACAGAGTATACAAACATTTATTGGTACAAAACCTGCAACATGAGTTTTTTGTTAAATTTTTACAGTGTTTTCTCAAATCTTCAAAGCGCGCCTTGATGGTTTGCTGAAGTAATTGAACCACTCTTGAGTTGTTTCATACAGGACATCTTATCTCTCTTTCATTACCAAGGCTCTGACTTCCTTTTCTATTCCCATGAAATCCATGTACACACTTTAGAAGCCCTCCTGAACACGCTGGCTTCTAACTTTCACAGATCCCTCAGCACAATTTGAATACGAAAGAGATACGGAATAAAAAGCTTCAATCTCTTGTCTGTTACGCTGCTTTCTTGCCTCCCCTTGCAAGGGCTTTTCTGTGAGAGGAAAGTGAACACTTTCTGTTGAAAGTGAAGTGGGACTCTGGAGGAGATGCATTCGCCTGGGCTGAGAGCGGAGAGCGGCTCCTGGAAATCCGCCCTGTCAGAATTCAGCTCCCAGCCTCCTGTCCTGCCTTCTGTGTAAGCCTTTGCAGGTAAAAGATGAGTAGAGAGCTCTCGGTGCACAAAAATCATTCAATCAGCAGAATGTACAGGGAGTATCAAATGTGCCCTCCACCTCCAGTACTGCGGGGCCCTCTCTTCTGATACCTCTTCCCCTCGGTGAGCTGGCACTGCTTGAAAGGGTTTTCTGTTCTCTGCTCTCTTGTCAATTTGAATGCCAGGAAATGAGCCCCCTTTGTGAGATTAATTAATAGCAGGAGCGATCGGCTGAGCCCAATCGCCACGCAACCGGGCTGTAATTGCTACTTTGTGGAAAGGAAAGGGGAAAAAAAAAAAGTTTGGGTTGCAGTTTAAGAAGAGGGTTTAAGGAAAGTTCTTTGAACTGGAGGTCTCAGTGCACTGGATTAAGGCAAGAAGCAAAGAGGCCTTTGAAGTTTGCTAAGAGGTTTTGGAAGGGAAAAGAGTTGGGTGGCAAATGGGAGCTGGCGACATCAAAAGCTCTCGCGCTGTTCCTCACCTGCTTGGCTTCAGAGCGGGGGACCAGGGGCCGGGGGGCAGCGTGGCGGGTCCACGGCCGCGGGAAGGCGTGGGCGGGCGGGGGTGCCCGGGGCTGCAAGGCATGGGGGCGGGGGGTGGGTCTGTGTAAGTCGTGCAGAAGGACCATGCACACAGAGAACGATGGCAAACGCATCTCTCCTTCCTCCGTGCCTCTCTCCCTCCCAAGATCTTCCAAGTTTCCCTGCTTATCACTTAACAAGGATGCATTGATAAGAGGAGAAAGAGAAATCATATCCATACACTGTCCAGAAGTGAGAATTAACGTGGACCATCTATTCTCAACAGGGGCAATACCGCCCCCAAGGGGGGGAAATTGATTCCTGGGGCTGAAAGAAAATCTTAGGTGGTAGGATGCTTTGTGATTTTGTCTGAAGGACTACAGCGCAGCACCAGACAGACAGCACATCTTTGCTAAGAACATTCCAGGAGACAATTAGAAATAAAATACCTAAAAAGGCTCTTTAAAAGATATCATAGCTTTAAAAACAAAACAAAACAAACAAAAAACAAAAAGAAAAACAAAAACAAAAACAAAAAAAAACAACCACACTGAGGATGAATGCTATAAGCAAATTTCAAGAGTGGCCTGAATTTCATTTTATAGGAATTTTATATTAACCAGAAGTTAACTCGAACGTGTGAATTCCCTACTTTGATTCTGTGTGAAGTAAGTCCTATCTCAAATATTTTTATACTTCTAAATCTCACGTTAAAATCTTTTACTATTTTGTTGTTTGTCAGATTGATGGATGAGAAGATCTACGTATTTTGAGAAGTTTGAAAGATTTCATCTCTCACCATTACAGTCTGTGCAGAAGCTCAGATATTTTCGGGGGGAAAAAGTCAAATTAATTCTCCTTGGTTGGTTGGTTTGTTTGGGGTGGGGGATGTGGGCTTCCTGGTGAAATATTACAAGTTCTAAGCACAGAATTTTTAAAATGACCTAGTAGATCTAAATGTTTTATTAATACATCTCATGCTATCCATTCTAACTTTATATACTTTTTTCTAAGTTAATATGGTTAAGGATTAATTTTGAATGATAAGCAATACATAGAAAGAAAAGTTAAAAACGTTTTCTTGGTGTTTATTGCCTAATAGGATTGTTTTAGACCTCTTAAGGGTTTTGTTTTCATTCTGAGCTCAACTTCCAAGATAAATACATAAAATGTTAATTTAACCAAATGTGTAAATATTTAAGGATAGGCCTTAATCATGAGAAAATCTAAGGTTCCCATGTTTTCAAATTCTAACGATGGTGTATTTTTCTCCCATAATAATGACAAGGAGTATTTGAGAATCAGGAACTCATCATGATCTGGGCTGAATAAACCAGGAACTTTTCTAGGCCTCCCCTGCTGGATGCCAGGTTTCTGAGCATCTTCACCACTCAGAGCATTTATTCTCCACTGACCTTGAGAAAAACATTCTGGAGGCTTTGCCTTAAGGAGAATTTATGTACATAACAATACGCACAGGGCGCCATGTCTTCTCTTTTCTAGTCCCTTTGTCTGCTGTGTCCAGAAAGATGCTCAGTAAAGCGACACTCCCAGCAAACTGTACCAGTGACATTTCAGAGCTTCCTCTTCATTGACATCCGATACCAATTCAAGCCACACAAGCCGGCTGGACCAGCCCAGCGTTCAGCCCATATTGAGCAATCAATAAACACTGTTGACTGACTGCCTTGGCGCACCCAACACCTCAACCCATGGGCTTACAACCTCATTACAGAACCACCTTGGGGGACCTGCCATTTTGAACGTTTAACAAATATTTTTAATACAATGGTGAGTGAATGAAGTCACTAGTAATGATGAGTCCATTGCTGGGGTTCCCAGTATCCCCAGTCCTTCCAAACTTGGAGGAGCACATGTCCTTATCTCAAATGAATGCCCACGTCTGATGGCTCACCTCACTTAGAGACCTTTCCACTCTATGCACAACAGAAATCAGGTAACTATAGAGATACATACAATATAACTTGCTTGAAATGCATTTCTTACAATACTGCCTATCCCCTAGTCTACCAGTTGTCAAGAAGCTGTATATAATTATGCTCATTAAGAAAAACAGGCATATATTCAGTTACCTTCCTGCTGCCAAAGCAGGAAACAAAATAGTTTCCTCTTTTATTATATCAAATATCTTAGTTTATGCCACGCATGTTAAAGTTTACCACTCCCTGAAGCTTGCAACTGCAACATTTTTTTGGCTATCTGGAGGGTTATAATTGTGTGCACACACCAATTACAGGTTGGATTCAGCGTTTTCATATAACTTCCCAAATCACAAAGAGAGCACAGTGGTCTCCTGGTATTTCCAGGCCGGTCTGATTACAGGTGTAGGACACCCCGCCGAGTTAGTCCTCCCTTCCCCGCTGGGTCTCTGGGAGAAGCACTGACCATCGCTTCTCACTAGCAATTTCTTCCCTCTCCTCAGAGATGCCTTAACGAACCCCTTGGACATGGCCGAAGGCAATCTTGTTCTCTGGGCCAGTGAGGTGAAAAGCCAAAGGTTTACCTACCAGGCAAGCAATAATTAATAAGGTGTCTTTGACTTCCTCTCAATTCATTAACAAAGTTACAAGTCTGGTGGCCTTAAGGAGCACGGGGTAGGTCTGTTGTTTCATTTACAAGTATTGAATGAAACATGCATGCCAAGGTACGTTAAAAAAATTAGCTTACCACGAAAATAAATGAATGTGGAATTCTAATTGGGAGAAAGCGACTGACAGATACTGCGAAAGATTGATTTTAGGGAAAAACGGAGAAATCTGTTTTCTGTTTATTTTAAGGACAGGAAATGAATACTGATTAGAATGTATAGGCAGTTGTGTTACACAGCATTTGGTAATGTTTTCACTGGTTATTTGATTTGTCGAAGTTTTTTTTTTTTTTCTTTTTCCTCCCAGATCTGAGATTGGAGGCCAGTTATCAGAGAGTTCATTTTGGTCTCATAGTTAGTTGCACTTTCTTGGCTACATGTTCTTAAATCGCAAGCATTTGCCATGCCTGCCTGTGGAAAAGGAACCCAGCCGGGATGTCGCAGTGACCACAGAGAGAAATGTCTACTTTCAGCAGGCAAAGGAGGCCGCCGGGGTTGGGGTGGTCAAATTTCTGTCGGCCTTTTGTTCCCTAAGACACTGCTGTGAACTTGAGAAATATGAGCCCGTTGGATTTGTAGGAATCTTAAAATGCTACTATGTCATTTCTTAATTGTGTTACTGGATGTATGCGTGTGTCTGTGTGTGTACGTGTATGTATGTGTGTTTCTCCTTCTCTGGGATAAAAGCACAAGCAGAACAAAACAAGAGCCCTGTTCCTAAATTATTAGTTTTCAAAGAGTGTGTTAGGATGAAGCCACGCAGGGGAAGGAAGGGAGCGCTGGTGGCTCTGGGTGCAGAGGAAGATGCTTCACATCGCAGCATCCCCGTAGTGGGGGCGAGGCGGGGAGGCAGCTTCTCATTTGCATCTGTTGTGCCACAGCCTTGTTCCAGGCCTGTCTCCTCCGGGAATAAGGTGACTGTGGGAGGCAGCTTGGGGGCAGGCAGAAAGGCTGTAGGCGAGTCAGGAGGCCTCCCCAATCAGCTGTGCTGGGACCAGTGCATGATAGCCTCTGCGAAGAAACTTGGACCATAATGCACAGCATCTCCAGAACTGCCGACGGTATACAGGGACCCGAGTCAAACTCTTCTCATCCTTTACGGGAATTTAGGAAGTGCAGTTGTGAGGCTGCAGTGACATCTAAAGGCAGACTCTCCAATTTGTGCTGCACTTCTGCCCTGCTTTTCCGAAACCTTCCTAATCATAGCATCTGACAGATTCCGCCTAAGAGTCCACACAAAGTGATTTTTTTTTTCCTGGGATCTTCTCTTTTCTCAGTCCCCTACCTTTGGGAGTGGGAACGTTCTGGCTGCCAGTGGAAGTCTCCCTTGCGCTCCATACTCCATCATTTCTGGTGCTGCTGCTCTGTGATCTTCTCTGCACCTTACACGCTGAAAACTTCTTTGACAGCGCGTCTTGAGGCCAAACCAGGCTTAGCACACAAACCATACCTTGGGTGAGAACCTCCTCTACCATCGGGCCAAGCTCCAGTCCTGTATTCCTGCCTCTACCTAATTCTCCCTCGTCTGCCTTCCTGGAGTGGACAGGACATGTAATAGAAGAGAACCAACCTGACTCCATATTAGATCTTTTCCCTTAGCTCTAACCCTGGGCTCTGTTTCCTGGGCTCAGTCATGCTGGTTCTGCACCATTTGTAAAAGAATGCTGCCTAGAGCCTGAAATCCACAGGAGTGCCCGTTCTCCAGGCTCTAGCCTTTAAGGGTGAAACACTTTCCCATTCACACAGAGATTAAAAAGTTGCAGAACAGAGAATAACATGTGTCTTGTTGGAGATTCACAGGGACACTATGACCTGACCCACGTGGACAGCTGCAAGAACAAAGGATTCCGACACCAAGAAGTTTGCAACAACCAGCCACACCCCACCCCACCTCTCCTTTTTAGTATAAAGGGAGTTTGAATGCTGACTTGGGGAAGATGGTTCTCCAGGACATCACTCTGCCATTTTCTCAGTCTACTGGTTTTCCAAATGAAGCCATTATTCCTTGCCCCAACACCTCGTCTCCCGATTTACTGGCCTGTCGTGCAGTGAGCAGAGTGAGTTTGGACTCGGTAACAGACGGCCCCGAAGTTCTGTGAGTTTCCTCTGAAGGGTAGAAGCTGGCCAAGCCATGTGTTGCTACTGTGAATTGGATATGACTGCCTTGCCAATCAGGATAAGGAATTAAGCATTTTTAATGATGGATACCCACGTATGAACTGCGCCCTTTTCTCCCTCTTTAAATGAAATGACCTTTTCCTTCACTACGTTGGTAGACTTCTTTCCCTGACTCCATCACAAAAGGCAGAGGCATGACCTTTGCCAATCCTGCAAGGAGGCAGGCTTCCCACCCAAGCATCCTGGCCGTGGACATCTCAGCCACCTCCTCTCTCATCTCACATGTGCCCCTGAGTCTCTTGTCGAGCAAGTGAATGAATCTAAAATGCCCCATGCTTTGATTTGGCTTGGCCATCCTTCCCCATCAAATGCACTTGCATTGGTAAAAATTTGAACAAGGGCAGGGAAATTAGACCATGGACACAAGGCAACAGGGTGTTTTGCATGCAGGTGACACCCAACAATATTAGAACCTGAGTGTGTTTTCTTAGCTCTTCATTGAAGGGATGGGAGTTTTTCTTCTCTTTTTTTTTTTTTTTTATGGCCATGATGAAAGACCTATAAAGTTGAATTGAATGGTTGGAAGATAATAACTCTGGTGGTAAAGGTCTCTGCCTTCATCTACCACCCTGCCCCGGCAGTAATCCTGGCTTTGGGGAGCTGAAATTTCCTAAAGATGTATTAGTGTCGTATATACATGTGCTCTTGGATGCCCATAATCCCCTTCACTGGCTTCTTAGCTGTGTGCTTTGTATTTAAATTTTCCTCCTGACCAAGTAAATCCCTTTGGATGAAGTGACAGGATCTTTTCAGCACCCATGGCTGGTGACAGCTGGTGGAGGGACTCTGAAAGCCTGAAAAGTGTTCCTTGCTCGCTTTCCTCCCGACCAGGGCCAGCCACCAGCTGACCAATTTGTTAACGCTCCCTTCAGGCATCCGTCAGTTGAAGAAGCTCACAGTAAACGCTAAAGAAGTCGAATAGATACTAACAGAAAAGACAATGGCTGTGCTTCTGGCTTTCCCGTGTCTTTAATTAGGTATTTATTCATTAAATGTGAACATGGAACCTTTTCATTAATCCCTGTGTAGCCCTGTATTAATACTGTGTATGAAGTATATACAGGCATCTGAGATGCGGTGAAAACTCGGCTTTCAAAGCAGTAACTGCCGATCACCTTTGAAAGAACAGCTCCCAGGGCCAGATGTGTGCCGTTCCCCCTTCTTGGTTGAGGTTTCTTTGTGAATATCTAACTTCTAATACATGCTGTTGTTTTAAATGAAAACTGAAGGATGTTCTTTTGGGGGGGGGGTCCTCTCTGGCAAGTTGCCATTGTTAGATTAAGTAATGAGGTAATGAGAAAGATTCAAACTAAGTAAGAAACTAGAGTTTGAATTAATATGATCATTAGCAGTAGGTTGGCCCTGATGGAGAATTACTTAGTTTCAAAGAGTTACCTAAACAAACGTCATTTCTATATTGCTGAAAAAGCAAAAAAAAAAAAAAAAAAAATCTTTCTGGGAGCAAAGGTTATTAACCATTTAAGTGCAACATTTAGCCTTAAGAAATTTTCTTTGTGGGTTTAGATCCTTAACATACATAATCATTCTTCTAGAAACTAAATATTTTCTCAGACATAAAGCAAAAATAAAATGCAAACTAGTATGCCACACCTAAAGACGCCTGGCTATTGATTCATTTTTACATAGCCTCCACTGGTTTTTGCCTTAAGAGCTCTAAGTACAAAGGGACAGTTAAGGGAATATTTCACTATTTGCATTTACCTATAAACGTTCCTAGAAACCGGGATTTGAGGGAGGAGGAAGAATTGTCGTGTATACTAAGTCCGTGTGGAGACCTGACAGAGCAATGGCTAACTCCAAAGGCTGGCCAGCGGCACTGGTCATCCCAGAACCTTGGCAAGTTCTGCTGGAGACAGAAACTCTGACAATGCAGAATGAATGGCCGAGCGCGCCACCATCATTCTGGCTCGGCATCTTAAAAAAATCAGTAAATAAATATGAAAACTTCTCCATTCATATAGAAACATGTATGCGTGCCTGATTTTCCTTCTGTATTTTTAATAGTTTTAAAAATTGACAGAACTTTCTGTTAAGTGAACCTGACATCCTGAGACTATTTTAAGAAATTTAAATACTGTATTTCACGCTATGGTTCAGTTTTACCAAAGCTGTTGCACTTGAAAATTTATGAAGTCGGAGAAGAGAAAATTACTACAGAAATAAAAGGTAATAGGCATCTTATTTTACCTTGTAGTGTGGGGTTACTTACAGTGTATTAGCAGCATAACAGTTTCTGTGACTTTTAATGAAAGAGAATGACATACTTTGGAATTTGAAAACCTACGTTTTCTTTTTTGCCATTCTGCAATTTAACATTCCACTTTCCCTTACATCCGCGCCCCCGAGTGAAGAGAAGAGGTGATGTACAGAGTCAGGGAAAGGGAATCGGAGACTTTTACAACCACACGGATGTTATCGCCAAGCCCCCAAAACAGGCACTTTTCCATCAAATGATGCCTTTTTGGGGAATATGAGAAAAATCGCTGACCTCAAACATCCAAGTGTGCGCCAAGGATATTGAATATGCTGTTGAAAGAATAAAATTTCTCCTGTAATCAAGTAAAAGCTTACAATCTGCTAATAATAAAGTTGAAATTTGAGTTTGCTGTATTGTTGTTTGAACCAAACATGCACATGGGCTTTCAAATAGTCAAGCTACAACATCTTTGTGTGTGTGTGTGTGTGTGTGTGTGCCTGATGAATTATTAATTCGAGGCCAGTGCTGGGCTCACTAGCTGCTCCTGGATCCCTAGTAAGTCGCAATTTGATATGTCATAATGGAGGGTGAGGGGGATGCTAATAAGACCATAATGTATCCATCGGTGAGCATCTCTGATACCTGTTTCTTGATCTATTTCCTTTGGCACTGAATACAGTCTTTTAAATGGGCTTTGTGTTGTTATGTAAGAAATTGCTCGGAGTTTTTTTGTTGTTTCGTTTTGGTTGCTGTTGGGGCATGCTCGTGCACGTGGGTATGTTCTCAACAGGCAGCTTCATGTGCTATCATTTTTTTGGTACTTCTTTGCGCCGAATACTCAAATGCAAGTATGCACACACATATATGTCCCGTGTCCCTTTATGCACGGTGTCTGTTTACATTTTCTGTCATGTAGTCATTAAGCACACAACGTAGCCTTAAAGGATGTCAGAACTGACAGCCGCAGCATGATGAATGATGCTGTGGCAGACTGATTCTTACCAGGTGTGGGTGTGATGGGAATTCAAATGCTCCTCACAGCTCTTATTTGTGGTAGTAAAGTTTTGTTTTTCTTTTTTTTTTTTTTGGAGGTGAGGAAGTCTTCTGAATTTGTCATTTTAAACCCTTTTGTAAGATATTTTAAATATTTGAAGGAAAAAATATGGAGGTTCCGAGATGACAGAGCTGTCGGACACCTCTCCCACGAATACAGCAAAGTCTGCACTTACACGTGAAGCACATCACACAGAATACCTGCTGAACTTTGGCAGAACAGCCCTTACTTCGGAAATACAAGAAAACCTTCACAAAACCAATAAACAACAAGGTCCTACTGTACGGCACAGGGAATTGTATTCAGTACCCTATAATAACATGTAATGAAAAAGTATATGAGAAGAAATATATGGATATGTGTGTATATGTATGACTGAAACAGGACGCTGTACACCAGAAATTGACACAACATTGTCAACTGATTGGACTTCAATTAAAAAGATACGGGTTTTCCTTCCAATATGTAGATCGGATGCATGTTGTATGTTTTTAGATCGTGTCCTCTTCAACACACATCTCCCTAGTTTTAAGTTCTCAGGATAAATATTTTCAAAGATTTAAAGGCACTGATCTGTGTCACTCTTCTTTAAGAGATACAAACAGCCCCCCTGACACCCTGAACTGGGGAAATGTGATGCCCTCCCCGCCACCTGTCTGAGTCCATGAGAACGCCAAGCTAAAATCTGAATTTCATTTAAATATTAAGTAAACTTGTATTTAAATATTTTGAGCCAGCTGTTAAGTTTGAAGGGATGCATGCCACTCTCCCTGGCCCCTCTCTGCCTGGTCTCTGAACTAAACCTGAGAGCTCAGACTTGCCCCTGCTGGGCAGTCAACACAAAAGAGGGGGGTCTGCCTGATGGCCTTGAGGTTGTCCCTCCCAAGCTCATCATGCGGTTAAGTGACACTCTGTACCCGAGGCAATACAGGGCGTGAACCAGAATGAAGCTTGCTCGTTTTCCATAATTAAATCCAATGTCTGTTGATAAAAAAGAACTTTTCTCTCCTTTTGACCCTTTAAGGTGGGAATGACAGAACTAAGAAGATGAATTTAAGCTCTGCACAACTCCACAAAACTGACCTACCTGCCTCAGGACGTTGTCAAATACAATCTGTCATCAACAGAGGGAAACTGGCAGCTTAAGTAATCAGTGGACCTGAGGGGGACAGTTCTAACTTCACCCACGTCCTCATTCATCTTCCCAAATAATACCAGATTGACTCAGCCTTTGAGTATACAGATGGTCTCCAAAGCTTGTCCCGGGAGCTGCAATAGACTAGGTTCCTCACAAAATTTCCAAAGAAAATTATAACACGAAACAACGAACCCAATGTCTCGGATTCTTACTGGTTTGCTTTATCTTCAAGGTTGCATATACACGTATAAATACATGTATATGAGGTAAGCATCTACCCAAGAGAGGAGGCAATTAATTCCAACTAAAAGATACTGGTTCGCTTTGTGAAGGTTGACTGTGGCAATCAGACCACCTTCACTCAGCAGGGAGGTGAAACACCTGTTTTATAGACACTATTCCATCCTGACAGTCAGACACTGAGAGGGATCTTCAGTCTAGTTGGACAATACTCATTAACACAGACAACACAGCTCTGCTTCTTAAATTTTTTCTACAACATTCTTCCTATTTGGAGCACTTTGTAGGACCAAAGGGAGACACCTGGCCATCACTGGAATTTCCCATTACATGTTTTCTTCATTATTTATCTTGACTTTTTCTTGGTTATCCCTTCTCAACCTTGCTACCTGATACATAACCACCACGTGCCTCAACCTGTCCCATCCTTAATCCCATAAGTCTAGGTACCTGCTTCCTCAATCCTTCTTTGCCAGCTCTGTTTCCTTTGCCATCTAGTTAATATTTCCGTCTCACCTTTCAGTGTCACTCTGTCCCCAGGAACATATGGCTAGCCACTAAGACCTGTTTCTCCCAGTTCAGGAATTCTGTGGTTAGACAAGAGACACTAAACCAGTCTGTCAGCCCCCTCCAGGGAAATGGGAAGTAGCCAAAGTGCCCATTGGCAGGAATTAGAAGTCTGGAAGAAGAAAGAGACAGGTAAAAATCTTTGAGTACATACCATGTTCATAGAATTTATGAACACAAGGCTAACAAAACTTGGTAAATTTATTATTTCTAAAAGGGTTTTTTTTTTTTTGTAGATTTTTTAGGACTTGTTTGCATAGACAAATGTTATTTGCGAATAGAGATAATCATTTCTTCCCTTCAGAACTTTATGCTTTAATTTTTCCTTTTTCTTCTCTGATTACTCTAGCAGGTTCTTGTATGATGCTGAATGGCAGTGATAAGAACATGCAATCTTCCTTAGTCTCTGAACCATGTTTCCTGTAGGTTGCGGATAATGATTTTTGTGAAGTTAATAACCCATCTTTTTATTCTTATTTTGCTGAGACATTATTTTTTACTATTATAAATGCATGTTCAGTTTACCAAATAATTTTTTGCATCTATTGATACAATTGTATGTTTTCTTTTATCACATGTTTTCACCATTAATGTGGTAACTTGTACTGGTTGATTTTCAAATGTTGAAGCAGCCTTTACTCTTAGGATGAATCCAATTTGGTTGTGGTTATATATTGTAAGCTTAATTTGCTAATTTTTTTAGGGGATTCTTGAACTGATGAGAGATTTGGATTCATATTTTTGTTTTCTTGTGAAGTCTTTGGTTTTGGAATGAGTTGGGAAGTATTTTCTCTCATTCTGTGTTCTGAATAAGAGTGTAGAGAACTGATATTCTTTCTTCCTTAAATGTTTATGAAATGCAGCAGTCAAACCATCTGGTTTTCATTTTTAGCAGGTTTTTAGCTACCAAATCAATCCCCTCAAAAGTATAGGGCTATTCTGATGTTCTGTTTCTTCCTGAATGAGTTTTCATAATTTGTGACTTTCAGGGAATTGGTCTGTTTTGTCTAAGTAGTAAAATTTGTGGGTATAGAGTTGTTTACAGTATTTACCTTATCTTTTTAATATCAGTAGACTCTCCCAATCTTTGCCCCAAGGCCTTTGTATTGGGGCATGGCTTCAGCGCTCCTGGAGAGAGTTTAGAGTTCTGTTAGTCTTTACATGCTGCTTGCTTGGAGCCTCAGGATTAGCTACAGGTGAGCGATCACCATCTCAGGTCTTTCCTTGGCTCATGCACAGTCATGTACATGGTCTCCAAGATTCCCGTGAATATATTGTAGCTTTTCAAGTCACTTTTGGACAATTGTTCTTTTTTTCACCTCAAATTCTTTTCTTGCTATTTTCAATTCTTTCCTTGCCAATTTCAACTTCTTACGGCTTCCCGCATTAACTTGTGACCTCCTCCTCCGTCTTCAAAGCCATTAGGGTAGCATCTTCAGCTCTCTCTCTCTCCCCCTCCCTCCCTCCTTCCCTTTCTCCCTGTCTCCCTTCTCTCTTCTGCTTCTGTCATTACATGTCTTTTGATATGACTCTGACCCCTCTGCCTTTGTAAGCATCTGTGTGATTATAGTAGGCTTATCTGCATAATCTACCCATCTGAAGATTCTCAACTTGATCACATCAGCAAAATCCCTTTTGACTTGTAAGGTAAACTATAACATGTTCTGGGGACTGGGATCTTTGGGGGGGGGTGCATTATTCTGTCAACTACATATGAGTTTTTGCTTTAATTATTATCTAAGGACATACATTGTATGATTTCTATTCTTTATAATTCTCAAAGGTGTGTCTTATTATAGAAGTTTTGTCCTATTATTGGTGAATTTTCAATGTGCACTTGAGAAGACGTGTATTCTTTTGCGATTGGAGGAAATGTTCCATAAGGATCAATTGGTCACGTTGGTTGATAGTACTGATCTGGTCATCTAGATTCTTTGATTTCCTGTCTCCTCATTGTATCAACCACTGAAAGAGAAGTGTTGAGAATACCCACTACAGATGAGGATTTATCTATCTGTCTTTTCAGATCTGTCAGTGTTTGCCTCGTGCATTTGTAAGTTCTGTTGTTAGGTGCATACACATATAGAACTGTTATGTCCTCTTGATAAAATGATCAACTTATCATTATATAATATATTTTTAAACACTGATAATATTTATTTTCTAAATTTTTTGAATATAATAAAGCTACGTTGGAGTTACATGGATTACTGGTTGTTACATATTCCTCTATTTTCATGCCTCTGAGCACTTCCTGTCACTCCCCAGATTTCATGTTGCCTGTTTGTTCTATGACCTCATTTCTCTGATGGGTTTGAGGAAAATTAATTTACGTGTTATGCAGCTTTTTCTGTTGTTGTACATGAGGGGCATTTTTAGCTCATCTACATCTCTGATATGGAACTAAAACTCATATTCTATGTATTATTTTTAATGTACTTTTTTCTCACTTGAAATATCATGAGTATATTTCCAGTGACATATATTGAGATTTAACTTACTTTGTTTAAAAAGCTGAATAATATTCTGAGTATGCATAGTACCATAGTCTATTTAACCAATCTCAGGGAGGAGGGTACAGCTCAAGCGGTAGAGTGCGTGAGGTCCTGGCTTCATTCCCCAGCACCTCTATTAAAGAAAAATCAATCAATCAATCAATCTAATTACCTCCCCCTGCCAAAAAAAAAACCAACAAACAACAACAACAAAAATCACCTATTAATAGGCAGTTGTGTTTTTACTAGATTTTTTTCTCATTATTAACCTTGCTACTTGTTGATATCTATGTGTGTGTGTGTGTGTGTGTGTGTGTGTGTGTGTGTAACTGAGATATATATATATATAAAACTGTTATGGGTTAAATTGTGTCCTTTCCAAAAGATATGTTGAAATCCTTCCCTCCACCAGTACCTGTGAATGTGATCTTATTTGAAAATAAGGTTTTTGCAGATGTGCAGAGACTTCCCAACAGAGGACTAGAATGGTATTAAGGTGAATAAGGTGGCTTTGAAAGTGACAGTGATGCCCCTGCAACACTCCATCTGTGCACCTGCATTTCTCAGCTGCCCTGGAATCCATGTGACTTCTTCTGGCCGATGGGCTGTGGGCAGAAGTGCCACATGTCACTAGCAGATGAAAGTATTTATCAACTGACAAGGGACTCCCAGGATGCCTCTTCTGCCACAGCAACTGAGGAGGATTCATTTGCAAGATGACGAAACTAGAAGATGGTAAAACCTCTTTCAGCCTGCATCTCTGAATGGGTACCTCGGCTTGTACCAGGCAAGCAGTATAGCTGGAATACATTCGTGGAATGATTTTTAACTGTAGCATGAGCTAGCCTGTCCTGACAAATAAGAATGCAATGAGTAACTTTATTCAGAAAGGGAAGCATGCACAATTAGCTTCATCCATGAAGGTGAAGACTCATATGCCTACAAATAACTAATAGAGTAAAATATTTTAAGTTTCAAAAAGCAAAGGTCAAAAAGCAAAGTGTTAGGAAGTATTGTAAGAAGCAAAATTTAGCCCCATAGGAGAATCAGGGAAGGCCTCACAGAGGAGACAGCATCTGAGTTAAATTTCAAAACTTAAAATCACGTGTCATTTTACACTTGAGATCTCAAGAGGGCCAGAGTTGCCCCCAATCATTCAGTTAATGACAACATAAAGACCAGTCCTCACAGACAGCCCCTGAAAAAGCACTTTAAACAATTATGGTAAAAATCTATTCATTTAGATAGTTTTGATTACATAGACTTTAGAAGTGACCCTCTGAAATTCCTAAAGATGCTAAGAAATGAAAGGAAATAGTTATTTAAAGAAAGTCCTCAGTTAGTGTGACAAGCTCTCCTCCTCTCTACCACAGGTGATTTGTTTCTCAGGGTCTCTTTAAGTTGGATATGCTGGCAATACATCTCAACTCCATCACTAAGTTATGAAAGAAAAAAATGAATACAAAATATTTATATAGGATATAATTATATACAAGCCATCCATCAAGAAGTTGAGATAATCTTTCTTAAAAACAGTATTTCTGTTCCTACTCCTCATAAATTTATTCCTTTAATAAACTGTCTAAAAGACTCAGTATAAAGGCTTTATATTCAATTTCAATAAATGGGCTCTTGTAACTGGATTCTGTCCACAAAACTGCTCCAGTAATTTTCTGTCTCCTATATAATTGTCATTTTGTCATAATTGTCTTGGATGAAGCGTTTTCACTTGCTCAACAAAAGAATGAAAGAAATTGGAAGAGGCTTTTGGTAACAACTACCTGTATCAGTATAAAATTTCCCCAGCTAACATTTCCAAAAATGTTTTATATGTGTTTTTGATGGTATCTTAAAATATTTAAATGGTATTTTTACATGTTTAGTTATATTACATGCTTTAATATCATATTTTAAGAAATTATAAATTTTATATTGTGCATTTTAATAAACATAATAAAATAAATAATAATAATATAAATACAATAAATATATTTATAATAAGTTTAAAATATCATATATTTATAATAGTAATACATAATGTACTTTATAAAAATTTTTTTTAGTGAATTACTTTACAGAAGAAGTAGATCCAGACCTCATATTTCCAGAGCAGGCTTGAGAAGTCCACGATGTCCTTATGTACTTTGTGGCTCAGATTGCTTGTATGGCCATCTGTATGTGGGGCCAGGATGAAAGGCTATGCTTCACAAAAGACACCTCCCTGGAAGAATAAGAAGAGTCTGATACTCAGTCACCTTTCTGTTTCCCAAGACATATGCCCTGGTTAAGCTGGATTGAGAGGAAGGGGCATTTTATTCTGCACAGAAATCCATAGACTCACTAAGCCATGAGCCCCAAGTCTGAGCCTTTCCCGGAAGGTAAACGTTTTCCTAATTTGTACAAATGTCAGTAGTTACATCTTCCATATCTTTAGCTCAGCAATTTCCCATGATGGTTTACAAGTCGTGGAGTAACAGTCCCCGCCAACCCTTGGATCAAAAGGGAACTTTTCATACCAGTCCAAGACCTACCGACAAACACGTCAAAGAGAAGAAAAACAAACAAACAAACAAAAAACCCCAAATCAGAGTATCAACAGGCACACCTATTACAGTTAACAAATTTATACATTAATGTAACTCTGATTAATATACTCAAAAAAAGAAATTATAAATTTTGGAAAAAAAAGTTTTAAAAGAAATAAAGTGGGAACTCTAGAATTATACAAAAATATACAATGACAAAAATTAGAATATTAATAAATGAGTTCAATGATGGAATGTATGCAGCTAAAGAGAGAATTAATGAACTAGAAGACAATTTCATAGAAAATACCCAGAGTAAAGCACAGAGGAAAAAGAAACACATGAAAAATACTGCAAAAGGCATAAAATTATATACAGGCTATGTCAACAAGTCTAATGAGCTGTTGGAATCACAAAAGGAGAGGAAAGCATGAGGCAGAAACAATGCTTGGAGACACTGACAGAATTTTTAAAACCAGTGAGTCATCAAGTCACATATTCCAAAATCACTGTAAACTCTAAGCAAACTAAATACCAGAAACCAACGAATAAAAACGTAAAAAGTAAAAGAAACACGTGCATGCACATAAGAACGAAATAGTAGAAAATCAATAACAAGATGTGAAGGACAGCCAGTGGCCTGAGTGGATTTCTGAAGTCACATTATCTTCAAAGAAACAGTAGGAAGATTGGAATTGACATCTGAAAAGAAAGGGGAAGCCAGAAAACAATGTGCTCAAAGAAAATAAAAGGAACTGTTTAACTAGAATTCTATACCCAGCAAAATGGTCCTTAAAAATCAAAATTAAAAACAGAGATAAAAACAAAATGTTAAAAAGTGGTGGGGCATTTAGCTCAGTGGTAGAACTCATGCTTAGTGTACATGAGGTCCTGGGTTCAAGCCCCAGTGCCTCCATTAACAAAAAAAAAAAAAAAAAAAGAAAAAGTAAAAAAGGACATTTTAAGACAAAAGAAAACAGATTATTGGTAAACCCACACAGAAAAAATATGATACTAAAGTAATTCTTTTTTCAGGTAGAAGAGAAATGAACCCAAGTAGAAATAGAAATGAAAGAAAGCATAAAAAACAAAAGACAAATCATTTTGGTAACTCTATAGGAATACTGACTGTGAGAAACAATAATGGCAGAGCAATGCCTTCTGGGGTTTAAATACACCTGGTTTTACAATTCAAGAAGATAACACAACAGGAGAAGGATAATTCAATTTATTGAGTTTCAGAGCTTTGCTTTGTCTGGAAAATGATTGAAATACCAATTTACACTGAACTATAATAAATCTAAAAAGCATGTTTAATTTCTAGATGTGGACATTAACCAGAATCATAGTAACAATTCATTAAAAAGGAGAAAAATTACATAATTCACACCCCTT
The DNA here is from genome assembly GCF_036321535.1 of Camelus dromedarius. Lineage (NCBI taxonomy): Eukaryota > Metazoa > Chordata > Mammalia > Artiodactyla > Camelidae > Camelus > Camelus dromedarius. Next base: position 7,422,910 of record NC_087468.1, read on the forward strand.
CACATACGCAAAGAGAAACATATTCAGTGCAAGAGACAACTGAAATTATTTTAAACAGAAAAAAAGTAAAAACAATGTAAAAGTTAAAGAAATGCAATACCTCATAGCTCGTCTAAGTAATGGTAGCTTTCAATGATAATGATATTTGTAAAGTCGCAAAATAAAATTACCTAATATTAATCTAATTACAAGTAATCTATTAGGGAGTCATTTGATCTGATCATATCTAAAATGGAAACATTAAGAAAACACAGTACAGAAAAAAAAAGAAATACCAATAATAATATAAGTTAAAATAGGGAGATAAAGACCTTAAGAAACAGCTAAACCTCTTGATGATCATTGCCTCTGAGAATCAGGGTGTAGGGCAAGGAGCTGGGGATTTTTCATTGTAAGATTTATAGAAATATTTTATTTTGGTGAAGTGAAAAATCAAAAACTTTTAATATAGAAAATATATTTATCTAAGTATGAGTACAGAAAAAAGGCATGGATATTGAAGCAGCCCATCCGATTTAGTGGCATCAGGGTATATGCAGTATTTGTTACATTTCCTTATCCATGATTTGAATTGGACAGTTTATTTTTAAAAAAATGAATTCAATAGTTAAGAAGGAAAAAAAATACCTTTTTAATGCTTTGGAATAAAGTATGTAGTATGGAAATTATCTGTTTCTATTTTTTGTTTCTTTCTCTGTTTCTGTGAGTCAACTGCAAGTCAGAATATTCTTAGATCTGCAATATGTGCTTTTCACTAATTCTCAAAATATTCCTGATCATCTACTTCATTTTGAAAGAAAAGCCCTACACGTTGTCAGTCTCCGGCAGAGAATAGACACCCAAGGCACATTTTGAAGGAGTAGAGAACAATCAGCCCCGAACCTTCCCAATCGCCCCCAAACACATTCCACCTCTTGTAGTTACCGCTCAATTTCTACCTGGGGAGTCTGGGAGCCACATAAGGTGTTAGTGATAGAGCAGGCAGACGGCTAGGTATGAGCAGAGAAAAGGGGGGCATGGGCCAAACACAGGAAACCACACATCATGTAAATGGGGGTCCCTGGGCAGAAAACAAAGAAAAGCAGGAACCCTTGGGCTGATAAGAAATCACACATTTGGGGGTTACAAGTGCCCTGGAGGCCGACAAAGCAAAGTGGGAAAAGGCAGGCATCTCCAGTGTCTGAATGTAACCTTTTGCTCATTATACCCTTATTTCAATAAAATTAGCCTTGCAGATAAGAAGTACCCATCATGCACCGAGGCCATGACACTTCCAATCCAGACTAAACAAGAACAAAAATCCCTCTTCCCCTTGGGAAGGTGGAGCTGGGATGGAAATCAGGGTGTATGACCCTAGACCCTTCCCTCCCCAGTAAATATTCCACCCATTCATTTTTTCACTCTATGTAACCAACTTGCCATGGAGACTCAAGGCAGCTGCTCACCCGAGTCTGCCCGCTCTCCCCTGGAGAGTGTGCTATCCACCCCTTAGTAAATCCCCACTTTACTTTCTCAATCTCTGTATTTCGTCTCTGAATTCTTTCTGTGACAAGAACCTAATCATTGGCAATGTTAGCGTAAGGTGAGTCTCCCCTTTTGGCCAAGCACTGTGCCAAGCCCTATAACTTCAGGACAACTTTAAATTGTCCACAACTCTCTCCTCGCCATCAACATCTATAGTTCCAGCTCAAGCTAATTCTGCTCAGAAATGCCCCTGGCTCTGCACCTTTCCTCTCCGTCCTCCCCTGATGCTGCCTTCCTCCCCTACCCAGTGACCTCTCACCTGGACACCCAATGAGCCTCTTGTCTAAAACCCCTGGTGCCAGTCTTTCCCCACTCCCTCCACAATTTACATTCCTATTAAAGGTATCCTCCAAAAGAACCCCAAAATCAAGATCACCCACACCAGTGACCTGATTCAAAAATCTTGATTATTTCTGATCCTCTGGATAAAAATCTAATCCCTTAACTGAACGGTCCTTATTTTGGCCACACCTTTCCACACTCACTGCTTAGCTCTCTCCCACCACTCAGACTCTCCACCACACTTGGCTTCTTGCTGTCCCCCCATCCTCTCAGGTCCCCTGTCCCTGCCTCTATTTAAAATGCCCTTTGCAACTTTGTCTTCTCACAAATGTCTGCCCCTCCTTTAAAATCCAGATCAAATGTCACCTCCTTAATGAAACTTCTCTCAGGTCCCCAGGAACCATTGCTTCATATCTCTGTAATGTCACTCATCATGGCGCATTCTTATTTGCCTTTATAATGACTCAGGTGGTTCCTCAGAGCAGGGAGACAGGCTCCTCCCTCACCCCTTGCTGTGTTCCCGGTACCTAGAAGTGTCACGTTCAATCTCGGATTAATTTTCTGGGGCTGCTGTAGCAAAGCATCACTAATGGGGTGGTCTGAACAATGGAGATTTCCTGTCTCAGAGTTCTGGAGTCTGGAAGTCTGAAATTGCCATGTCAAGACACTGGTTTCTTCTAAGGGGTGTGAGAGAAGAATGTGTTCCCGACGTCTCTCCTTGGCCCGTACATGGTCATCCTCTCCCTGTCCCTCTTCACATCATCTTCCCTCTGCAAGTGTCTGTTTCAGTTCAGATTTTCCCCTTTTTACATACTGGACACCAAACGTACTGGATTAGGGGCTCATCTTATTCTGTATGACTTCATCTTAACTGATTACATCTACACAAATCCTATTTCCAAATGAGTTCACATTCTGAGGTCCTGGGGGTTAGGACGTCAACATATGAATTTGGGAGGGCACATTCCACTCCATAACAAATGTGTTGGATGGGTGTGTGTTGAATAACTGACTGAGTGTATGATGAAGGGAAAAATGAATAAAGTGTTGTCACTCTGTCCTTTAAAATATATCCCGCTGTTTCCTTCCCTTCCAAATCCCACCAGCCATTTACTTCACTCTTACCCAAATAATTTTTTATTGATCTTTGCTATAATTGCTTTGTTCTCTGATCTGTCTTTCATATTGCCACCATATCATTCTATTTTTTTAATGAAGTCTAGTCAGTTTACAGTGTTGTGTCAATTTCTGGTGTACAGCATCATGTTTCAGTTATACATGTACACACATATATTTCTTTTCATATTCTTTTTCATTATAGGTTACTATGAAATATAGTCCCTTGTGCTGCACAGATGAAACTTGTTGTTTATCTATTTTATATATAGTAGTGTGTATCTGCAAATCTCAAACCCCAATTTATCCCTTCCCACCCCCTTTACTCCTGGTAACTATAAGTTTGTTTTCTATGTCTGTGAGTCTGTTTCTCTTTTGTAAATAAGTTCGTTTGTGTCTTCTTTTTTACAGTGGAATACTACTCAGCCATAAAAAAGAATAAAATAATGCCATTTAGAGCAACATGGATGGACCTGGAGATCATCATTCTAAGTGAAGTAAGCCAGAAAGAGAAAGCAAAGTACCATATGATATCACTCGTATTATTCTTTTAAAATACTCTGTATGTCAACTCATGTATCTGCATAAGAGTCTGCCATGGCTCACTTTCTCCTACTATATCAAGTCTAAATCTACCCTACCTCCTTTCAAGAACTATTGTAATCTGAATTTATCTGATCTATTATACTTTAGGCAATGTATGCACTTGGCTTGTATGAATATCTACATTAGGATGGAGGAGTGTTGAGAGAAACCAAGATCTAGAAATTGACCTTGGTAGGCAAAAATCTAGAAGTAGCCTGGGGAGTTTATGGGGTCAGCAGGCTGAGCAACATGTCAGGAAATCTGGTAATGAATAAACAGGTAAATGCAAACAGAGCGTCAGGAACCCTACAAGGAGTAGCGATGGGTCCCAGTGGGTGGGTGGAATCCACCATAGGAGGTCTAAGGACATGTGAAGTTCTGAACTGCGGGTAGGCAGGCCACACAAGAATGTGCATCCCTGGGCCATAGTTCAAGAGGAGGTTTTCTGGATGAGTCACTGGACCCAGGAAAATAAACAGAACAGAACACGGTCTAGAAAGATGGAGGACCAAGGAACCGAGGTGAGAGCAAAGGGGGCATGGGAAGCAAATTAGTCAGCTGAGGCCATTCAAGGTGGGGGCAGCAGGAATGTTGGAGTGGCTTAGGAATGTCATGTATAAATGAGGCTCACATAGTCAGTCATCCCTCCCAACCAGGAAGAAAAGATATACAAACAAAATAGTTATAACTTAACAAGCATGTTTATATATAAAATAAATGTTATTTAATATAAATATTTAATTTTATTTAAAGACTTACCTGTAAGATCTGAAACCATAAATCCTCTTGAAGAACACAGGCAGCACTCTCTTTGACATCAGTGTCAGAGATTTTTTTTTTTTTTTTTTTTGGATCTGTCTCCTCAGGCAAGGGAAACAAAAGCAAAACTAAACAGATGGGGCTACATCAAATTGAAAGGCATTTGCACAGTGAAGCAAACTAGCAACAAACCAAAAAGGCCGCCTATGAACGAGAGAAGATTATATCTGATAAGGGGTTAATATCCAAAATACACAAAGAACTCATACAGCCGATATCAAAAAAACAAACAAGTCAATTTAAAAATGGACAGAGGATCCGAATAGACACTTTTTCTAGATGACCAACAGGGACATGGAAAGATGCTCAACATTACTAATTATCAGGAAAATGCAACTTAAAACCACAATGAGATATCACCCTGCACCTGTCAGAATGGCTATCATCAAAAAGACAATGAGTAACAAGAGTTGGTGAGGACGTGGAGAAAAGCAAACCCTCGTACGCTGTTGGTGGGAATGTAAATTGGTGCAGCCATGGTGGAAAACAGTATAGAGGTTCCTTGAAAACCTAAAAATGGAACTTCCATATGATCCAGCAATCCCACTCCTGTGCATTTATCTGACAAAAACAAAAACATTAATTAGGAAAGATACACACCACTAATTTCATTGCAGCATTTCACTGCCAAGACATGGCAACAACCTAAATGTGCATCGATAAATGGATGAAGAAGACGTGGTGTGTGTATATATGTGTGTGTGTGTTTGTGTGTATGTATATACACTGAAATATTACTCAGTCATAAAAAAGAAATAAATCTTGCCATTTGTAATAACACAGATGACCTAGAGGTTATTAATTCTAAGTGAAATTAGTCAGATAGAGAAAGACAAACACCATGTGACTTCATTTATACATGGAATCAAAAAAACAAAACTAATGAACAAAAGTAATAAAACAGAAACAGAGTCATAGATGCAGAGAACAAACAGAACAAGCCAGAGGGGAGAGGGGCTGGGGGAAGGGAGAAGTGGGTGAGGGAGATGTGGATGTACAAACTTCCAGTAATAAAATAAATGAGTCACGGGTGTGAAATGCACAGTGTGGGGAGTACAGTCAATAATTATGTAACATCTTTGTACGCTGACAGATGGTAACTACTTTTCGTGGTGATCATTTTGAAATGTATAGAAATATCAAGTCATTATGTTGTGTACCAGGATTTAACATAGTGTTGTAGATCAATTATACTTCGAAAACAAACAAACTCCCAGAAAAAGAGATCAGCTTTGTAGTTGCCAGAGGTAGGCTGGAGGAGAGTATTGGATGAAGGTGGTCAAGTTACAATATTCCAGTTATGAGACATATAAACACTAGGGATGATAAAAATAAATTTATATATATTTATATCTAGATAAATATAAATAACAGTGCTGTACATTATATATAAAAGTCATAAAGATGGTAAATCCTGAGTTCTCACCACGAGGAAAAATTTTTTGTTTCTTTAATTTTGTGTCTGTAGAGGTGATGGATGGTCCCTAAACTTACTGCGGTCATCATTCCATGATGTGTGTAAGGCAGCGCGCGATGCTGCACATGTTAAGCTTATACGGTGCTGTATGTCAATTACACTTAATAATATTGGAAGAAAAAAAATGTGATTTTGTGACAAATTTTGGAAAGATCCACGGGAGTTTTCTGGTTTTAAAAATGTGTGACACGGGGGCATATTTGTGACGTGAGGATAAATGTTTCCTAAAGTATCAGGGACTTCTTCTCGGTGAATAATCGCTGCAGATGGAGAAGTCGGAGGGCAGGCTATGGGAAGCGGACACAGATTTCCAGACTGACTTCCCAGCTTCCTGTATGAGCTGTCAGCCCTCTGAAGGGCTGAGTGTCTCTTCTGTAACAAAGGTGACAGCTCCTGAGCTGTCCTCTTAGTCTTTACCTTAAGCAGCTGTCTTAAGAACCAAATGAAGTAACGTGTCTGATAATCGCTGCGTTGACCAGCGGGTGCTTTTCAAAAGCATGTCACCATCGTGGGTCACAGCCCAGCAGCAGGTAACATAATATAATAGTAAAATATCAGTAGTAAGAGATGAGTGTTTAAAGTCTTTGCTGCTAAAGGAAAATTCAACTTCAATAAGGTGTGCTTTTCCACCATTCTCTGTTAGTCGCCTGCCATTTGGCCCTTGTCCAAGAGGCGCCCCATCTTCACAGGAGATGGAAAACAGCAAAGGGCAGGAGATGCTGCGGGAAGATGGTGCGTGCGTGCGTGCGGGAGGGCCCTTCCCTCCCCGCCCCCGTCTCCCTCGGGTGCCTCTCCCCACCCCCTCTGCGAGCTCAGCTCCCTGCCAGCACCACAGTGACAATATGAGATGTCGCATCTGAAGAAGCACAGCCAAATATTTGATTTGGACGATTGCACTGAAGATGCCTCATCACAACTGTGGGTGCCCAGATTACCAACTCCTTGCTCTTGGCTTCCGCACACTTTGCAGTGAGTACAAACTGCACGGAGAGCTCATTACAACACTGATGGAAAGGATCCCAAATGGCTGATGTGCAGTGTCTTGTTTGGGGAAGAGTTCGCTGATGAGAAGGAAGCTGAGGAGGCAAGATGCTCTTGTTTTTCCTGTCAAGGCAAATGGTACCAAGAACATGGCAAGCTTTTTTTTTTTTTTTTTTTCCTTAATTTTTTTTTTTTTTCCTTTCTAACTTGGATTCAGAAATTCTTGGCGCTGATAACACGATTCCTTTTCGGGGAAGAGTCACGATGACTTCTGCCCTTCCCTCCTTGACGTACGTGGGTCTCCGTTTCAGTTAGCATCAGTGATGAAGCTGACAGATCTGGGGGGAGGGTCTGGTCTCAGCTTTTGCTCCCCCTCCTGCTCCAGCATTAGCTGTTTCTGACACCCTCTTGTGCTCCTGTTCCAATCTGATCGAAACATAAACGAAACCATTGTGCCTAATCAGGGGCAAATAATACCTTCTTTATATTTTTATTCCACAAGGGATAGTATCTTTAAACTTGATGCGGAAACGCTTAAAGTCCCTGAAGAAGAAAGGAGATGAGGACTTCAGATTTCTCCACGTCTGCTTGTGAAATGAAAGGTACACTGTGTTTTCATCTGAAATCTATAAAAGTGAATTTCTCATTCAAACGTATCTGATCTTTCTGTCACGACTTCCATAAAAAAAAAAAGGACTGAAGTAGCCAAATGTGCATGTTTTAATAGACTTCCTTTTTTGATTTTCATAGCCTGTCCTGAAAAAAAAAAATCAAATCATATGAGAGGACTGGGGATAATATGCCTCTGCTGTTGAGTTGGTTTGCTGGTCCTGGGCTGAGCATGCCAAAGTTGTGGGTGTGTTTCCCAGGCGGGTCATATACGTTTGCTCTGCTCCGAAGCGCCAGGCTGCGCTTGGAGCCCACATCAGTCCTGAGATGAATGCACCTGCAAAGGCTTGAGGTTTAGAATGTAAGTTCTGGAGTGGACACCATGGACTTAAACCTCTGCTTTCCACTTCTTAGAGATGTGATTTCCCACAATTTACTTCGCGTAAGTTTCCATCTCCTCGTCTGCAAAATTGGAATAATAATTGCATTTCTCTCACCAAACTGTTGTGGAAACTAGGTGAGCTCACAACCTAAGCCCTAATAGGCCAGGCTGGCTGAGGATGGAGTCTGGGACAAGGTGGAGGCGGCGGCAGGATTCATTACAGGGCAACCAAGAAGTTACGTTGAGCGGATCAAACACATTCCGTCTAGCGACCACAACTCAGTGGCAAGTTTGAAACCCAGGATCATGAGTATAAGGAGTCTGCTTCCTGCAAATTCATAGCTAATGGAAAAATAACCGGCTTGTTCCCCAGCTTTCTACTTCCTGGTCATTATTTGAAAGGTTTGCAAAATGGATTCTGCAGCTTAAAGCCCAATTAAACTTTGTGTGGAAAAATGAGGGGAAAAAAACAACATATATAATATAAACTTTAAAAGATATATTGTCGACTTGTCGAGGAGAAATATATGCAGTTAGAAAGTTATTTAACTGTATTCTCCATGCATTCCTATTTTAACTCGACTTTCCTACTATCTTTTCTATTAGTATTGCTTCTGTAATTTCACTGAGTCCCACAGAAGAAATTTTAGCAGAACATGCAGTCATTTAATGACTTTATCTAAGTCCTAATACAGCATAACTACATTAAGACCATAAATAAGAAACTGTGTGATGAGTCTAAATGTTTTTCGAATGCAGTGTGTGATCTGTGTGTGTGATTATTTACCTGATATCAGTAAACAGATTCTAGAAGGGTGTTCAGTTTGAAACAGACTCTGAGTCCCCATCTTTTCTTTTTCTGTGTTCATTAACGCCATGATTTTTTCTCACAGTATTGGTCTGTGTTGCTTCTTTGGATTAATTTCCCTGTATGTTTCTAATTCAGTCTCCAGAGAAAACAAGGTCACAGATAAACAAAACCTCAACTTGTTAAAAAGTAGAAAAAATTAAACCAATTATTTGCTATCATTTCCCACCTTTAGATTTGTTTCTCCTGTCAGATAATCGTTTAAATGAATTCAACTTGTGTTACTGAAATGGTCTGTGTTGTAATTAGTTGTAACGTAACCTGAATCTTAAATAAATACATCATCTTATAAAACCTCTAGCATCTCAGAGCCCTTTGGAAGAAGTTTTTTTTCAGCACTTACCAATATCTCACCAAGAACGTCTAGGAAATTGTTGAATGTGTCCAAAAAGCTCAGTCCCAATTTATAATATGTTCATATTACTGATTTATTCTACATTTTAAACCTCCATGTATCTTTACCATTATTAATGCAAATTCTTCTTTATATTCCTTTATTTAAATTTTCTCTACATTTCTGTTTATTCAATCTCTTTTCCTTCTTATACCAAAATAAAATGAAGAAAAAGTTAAAAAATCAAAATCTCTACTCACTGTACCTTTAATTAAACCAAATAGTGAAGTTTTACTTAAATTACCTCATCACCTGATGTTGATACATCAAACTGTTAAAATCAGGTCCCAAGTAGCATTTATAAGAGGACACCACCTATGTTGAGCTCAAAATACGGTCTCTTACTTGCTAGTAAATATAATGTAATACCACTTATCTGGGGGTGTAAAAATGAGAAAATTTCCCAAATATGGATTCATCGGCATTTTCTAATACTAGGAAGGAAATAAATAAAACTACTGTGAGATATTGTTTGCTGAGATGCTTGGAGTTTTGCTGACAGCTTAATGAGGCTTCCTGAAAGCAGCATCCGGCAGAGAGATTTACACTGACCACTCAGGAGAGCAAGAAGAAAGCTTCGTGGGACAGAGAGGGCAAAAGCTCTCCTTTCTTTCTTTTGCCCCCCCCCCCATGAATCTCCGCTACAGCTTAGTTAGGAAGGCTGGTAAGTATCTGCCATCACCCAGTAGCCGCGCTCCGAATGAACTAGGGACACACTCAAAACAGAGCCCCGACCCTGCAGGGAGTCCACAAAGGATGCTTGAGGATTTGATGTCCTTGTATCCCAGAGGCCAAGGCAGTGTCCCCCCTTCTGCCTTCTTCGGTCAGGGGTGGGGGTCTCAGTGTACTCACTCCTCCCCGGCTTGGTTCTATCTGATCTTCCGGCTACAGCTTGTTAGGAGGACGGGGATAAACCAAAAGGCCACTTCTATAAAGAACCATATAACACCAGTCTGGAGATAGGAACAAGAAGGAATCAGGTACAAACCATATCCTTTCCACTGGCACATTTCAGTCTTGGGCCAAGGTTGTGAAGCAGGTTATTACTCGTAGCAACCATGGAGTAAATTATTTTCTGGTTTCACACTTCAATCTTTAACCCATAAATGTGGCTCATGACAAAAAGGAATGAATAAATAAATAAATAGTCTTTAGTGGTGAAAAATATTCCAAGGGAGAACATAAAACCACAGGAAAAGTGATGAAGCTTCTCTTAAGATTTAATGAGCGCTGGAAGTGAATTCTACTCCGGGAGTGAAGGCATCCGGAGTGAAGGGCTGCAGAGATGTTTCCTGCATCATCAGTGGCTGAAGTGGCTTTGTGTGGTCCTCCCTGCTATCCGGTACCTGCTCTGTTATGATGCTTGATAAATATTAATGGAAGATGAAAAATGCATGAAGACGTGGGCAGGAACCTAGTGCCAAAGAAAAGGAGAGAGAAAACTCGAGAAGACTTTGACTTCCATTTCAACCTAGATAACTAATAAGGAGTCAGAGGAGCATGAGGAAAACCTCAAAACGGAAGGAACAGGAATGGGAGGGGGCAGGAAACTGACCGTGGTTTTTAATTAACCCACACCAGCTTGTTACCACGTCAAGCCTTGAAAGGAGCGTCATGGTGACGTATTCCCTTCACAGATGCTGAGAACAGAGGGATAAAACATGTAAATCCCAGGGCAACACAGGAGCAAAATTCTGCAGAAGAAGTTCTGCTTTGGAAAAAAAAAAAAAAACATGATTAAAAAGGAGGGAAAAGAAAATGCATAACATTCTGAAATATAAAGAAGATCTGAGAGGCAAACCGTGGAGAAGGAAAGAACGTGCAACCGGTTGGCTTTTCTTTTTGTTTGGTTCTCTAAATTGATATTAAGAGCCATACTTCATGAGAATTTTGGTTGGGAAAAGACAAGAAATGTCGACTGCCATTTCAAGCAGAAGAGAGATCTGCTAGAGGTGATATTTCCTGCAACCAGATCGTGGCATCGTTTGTTGAAGTTCTGGAACTCAAGGTGTCTGGAACAATGTGCTGATATTTAAGGCAACGGGAAGCAGGTGCTTGAATTATGCATTGTCTGCGCATTGGGGAATCCTGGCTGATTCCGTTCTCAATATTCTTGTCTTGTGTATGCTTGTCTGTTTGTTTTTAATAAGACTTTTTGACGTAGGAAGAGTCATCAGACATTTAACACGGGAGGTGAAGAAGGAAGGTAGGAGAGAGAACAAGCAGATAGTTTTTAACGAAATAAAACTGTATCAATGAATTCTTTATTTTGGTAAAACAATTATTTGGATGATACTAAGAACAATAGTAATAATATCATTTATTGTTTTAATTCATAATGTGTTATCAGTCCTTGGCATGCCCAGCCACAGCTGCCACTGCGTTCTTTACATTTATCATGATGTATTTAACATAAGCTGATTTTAATATAATTAATCACTTGATTAAATGACGATGATGATTCCCTTTGTAAATAGTACCTGCAATGAACATTTTAAAGCCTGGAAGTAAAACTGCTGTGGCACAGAGAGCAGAGTTGTTGCCTATGTGAGAAAAGAGAAGATGCCAATATAGTTTCTTCAATGTTAGAAATAACTTACCAAGGCGGTTTTACAAACAGGAAACAGTATATTTCCATCAACTGCTGGTTACAAGACTGGGGTCGCCCCCCCCACCCCGTGCCCTTGTCGAGTTTCTCCTGGGGAGACGTGGCCCCCGAATGCCGCCCAGCTGTGGGCAGCCCCGTCCTGGCTCCGCACCTCCCTGGGTCACCCATCCTGGGTTTTGTTTGTTTATTTCGTATTCTACTTGCAGATGGATTCCTTCTTCCTTCCTTAGGGGGAATTTTGTTATGTTTTGAATGTGACATTCTGTAAATATTATCAATGGTAGAGAAAACTTTGGATGTGGTCAAATATATGCAAAACTTCCCAAGTCCACCCACTTTTCCCAGGGACACACATGGGTGTGATCACCGCTGGGCTGTTGAGTGAGGATTCACCGGGCATGACACACTCCTTTTGCTGATCTTACTGAGTCCTCACACTTGCCTGAATTGTCCCTACCACTTGGATATTCTTTCTATTATAACTCTGTTTATTCTCCAAGCACAAAAATCTTGTCTAAACAACCCTAACACACTCCTAGGTGTTACATTTCGAGATGGGTAACAGGAAGTTCAGCTTCCCAGGAAAACCAGGTCCAGCTTTTAGACATATCTGAGGTTTATTCCTTAAAGCAGTATGCACACTTTTTGATTTATTTAGTTATGAGAGTTTTTAGAGGATAGCTATTCACCATGTGACTAAATAAATCTCAGCATATTCAATAAAATATAACACTCCATCTTATATAGCTGACATTACAAAAAAGGAAGGAAAATCCACAGACTCCAAAAATAGTGAGACTGACAATCTTAGTGATAAGTGGGTCCTGATGCTGTAACAGTCATGACGGCATTTGCTTGTCTGTATAACCACGCAGCGTGTATTTCTAATGCCTGTGAAGTGAGGAAGACATGGTGAGGAGATGAAACTGAGAGAGTGACTTAAAACTAGACCTGTGTTTACCTTTAGCATAAAGGTACTTTAGGGAAAAAAAACACCACTTCATCTTCCAATAAGATAAGAGAATGAATAAGGCTTGGAATGAGGAATGGCACAGTCTAGACTTTGCCTGGAAAAAAAAATGTCCTCTAAACATTCATAACCACAACACTACCTCCACTTGGATCTGGGGTTCAAATTTACAGTATTTGCAAGGTCCAGAAAACCCTAAATTGAGAACTCAATGTGAAAATCTATCTCAGCTTGTAAGCGAACCAAGAAATACAAAAACCCCCCTCCCAAGAGTTCAGATAATGGAATGATCAGACATAAAATCTAAAATAATTATGTTTAAAACATTAAAGGAGAGAAAATTAAGTTAGGTTCAAAACTTGAAAAAGGAACACAATGTTCAAAATTAAACATATTTGAAAAGGAACCAAAGAAAATGTCTATGAATAAAAAATATTTTATTAAATTTAAACACTTAATGGGTGAGTTAAACAGCACATTAGACACAGATGAAAAGAAACTTGGCTATAACAACAGGTAGATTTCCATGGAGGCACAACGGTCAAAGAAAATTAAAGAAAAAAGCGTTTAAAAGAAGAACAAGTTAGGGGATTTGCCCTACCAGATAGTGAAATTTATTTAGTAAAATAATAGTCTATAGCAATTGGAATAGAATAATGTTGGTGCAGGGCTAAACAGATAGTGTAGTGGGGAAAAGATAATACCCAGAAACAGGCTCACCATGTAGGCAAACCTGCTATATGACAGGGTAAATCACTTGGGTAATGATGCAGATTCTGGAACAACTGGTTATATACACGTAGCAAAAAAATGGAGTCAATCCCTACCTCACACCATACACAGAAATCAATTTCAATTTCCCTTCCGCCCCCTCCCCACTGCTCCCTCCACCTTCCCCTTTTAAGGAAGCAGATTTTTAAAAGAATTTGGTTTCTCTTTATATTTTATTTGTATCATTTTAGTATTTTAAACAAATATATATTTAATATAAGCAAATGTATAGCTACTTATATATGTGATGTGTATTAAATACGGGTGATGGATTTTCCACCCAGATCTATTTTCTAATCTTCTGATCATCTGCATGATTGTGGCAAGACCCCTGCCACCCTCTGGGCTCTCAGGGTGACCATCCCTCTCAGGTTATCTCAGTGACTTCCCTTATTTTAGGTGGAAATTACATCTAAATACAACTTTTTAGTTTTGACTTTAAAAATGGCAGTTCTCTGTAGCCCACCCCAGGCAGCTACAGATTCTACAGAGAAATCTGACAGGGAAAACATGTAGAATCAGACATCTCTACAGCCTCAGTCTAAGGAAGCAGGAAAGCTTAGTCTGGAGGGTTGAAAGTTGGGGAGAGACTAGATATGCTTTCTAGCTGTTGATCATAACTAATGAGGATAAACTGAATAATTCCTGAATAGAGAAAGAACAGAGAAAAAAATAGGAAATAGGTTTTCTCAAAACATTGTCACCAGTGTTTTCCATGTTGTGTCCCAGTCCTGGCTCTGACATTGGTCAAACCACAGAATCTCAAGAGGTCTGTTTCCTTACATATAAAATAAAGTCAGTCAAAGGCATTAAATTAAGATATTTCACTTACAATTCTATAAGTGTAATTGACTCTACAATGAAAATATGTACATTTCACAAAAATGTAAAGGGCTTTAAGTATTGACAAAATGTAGTAGTGATGAATAATCCTTTATAGACCAATTGCTTCAAGACTTCCAAACGTTAACATACTAAGGTAAGTAAAATCTCTCTACATCAAAAGGCATTTACTTTTTATAAACAACCCAATAGTAAAATAAAAATAATAATCATATAAATCATTGAACAGTGACATAAGATTTAGGTATCATTCTAACGTCCTTGCTTTCCACAGAAACACATAATCACACACTCATTTATACACACACATGTACACTCATCCACTGTGTAGATTTCCTGCCCAATTTTCCAAAAGTAAAAGTAGAGTGACTAACTGCTTGCCTCGTGTTCTTCCTGTAGAATCTCAGACACGGGGAGTCAGGTGATTTTGCTTAAATTTATTTAGCACAAGAGTGTGGAGACAAGAAACAAATCAAAATTCCCTGGCTCCCATTTCAATGCTCAAGAGTGGACTTTAATGTCTCTACCCATCATTCTTGGATGAAACATATCTGAAACATACCACATAAATATAAGGAGGAGGTCACCTTTGATCGCACACAATAATTTTACTCTATTTCTTAAGAAAAAAAAAAATCGGGAGAAGGAGCCCTGAGAAGATGTCACTGGCGGATGTTGCCACGCCATGTCTCTAACACATTTCTGTGAAGGCTGCCCTGACAGAGGGTCACTGCTTGACAGCGAATGCCTTTTGCTGTGTAGGACTGAAGGGAAAAGATAACCAGGAGACTGAACACTACGTCAATGGCAAGAAAACCTGTATCTCTTTCACCTCCAAAGCCTGAAAGCCCTTTGAATACTTGAGCCAGGATCTCCTAAGAGGAATCTATTTTCCATGTAATGGCGTGAATTTCCAACATTGAAGCTAAATATTCATGACTTCATGAAAGAGCTAAGCTTCTGTAGGAGAAAAAAAAAGATAGATTCTCAGTCCATTTAATACATTTTGGACAAGCTAGTATTTGACATACTCTATATGTTCTGAATAGTATTATAATTTCAAATAAGTCTCTACTGACATCATTTCGGCAGTGTCAGATCCTTAAAAACCACTGTGAGTTAACATTATAAAAGCTTTTTGATGAGTCAGGCGGGTGATGCTGGTGGACAACTGGGCAGAAGGCAGGATATGGCCACACTCAACGTAGCGATACCTCTGGAACGCAGACAAATGTTTCTCCAGCAGGAAGTTCAACGCTGTCCCCACATAAAAACTCCTCCGTGCATTATATCTGCCGTGTTATTTCCCTTTGAGAGATACCCATCCATTCTTGCACGTATGCCTTCAGAGAAAGTCTAAAACCAAGGGGTTAAATGATTGTTAAAGTTCCTATCAGAGAAAGAAGGGAGGGAAATGCCACTGGATTGCGCCAACGAATTAGAAATGTTGATTATGACTGCTCGAGGCCAGCAATATTTGTGATGTTTCAGGCCCAGGGGTGCCAGGCCAACTGTGGAAAAGACAAAATTAATTAATGTTTTCTGAGATTAATTAGAAAATTAAATGGAAGTATAATGAAAACCAGCATGGTTTAGCTCACTGGATTTACAACTGTGTGCCCCTCAATTTTAGAGTTGTTCAAAACTTCTGTGTATTATCTGAATAAAAATGTAGTGAGATTAGCCTTAATTTTTTTTTTTTGACTCTAGCACCTAATTCCAAACAGAACTACTCGGAACGTCACGGCATTATAAAGCATAGAGCTACCTGACAGCCCTGACCTGAGTTCGTGTTCTCCCAAGAATCTTTAGGTGTTATCAATTAAAATGCTTCAACATTTTGGTGGAATTTTGGAGGGTCACCACAGATTATTTTGTTGATTTCTCTACTGGTTGGTCCTCCTGGGTTCCATGAGCCTTTTTCCAGCCAAAACATATTTGGTCAATGACATCTTCCATCCACCAGAGGAAGCGTGAGATAAAACAGAACAATAAATGCCAGTGAGAGTCAGAGCATCGTGGCCTCAAGTTACATGACACGTGTTTCCACCTTCTTTGACTCTGAATCTTGTTTTCTGTAAAATGGCTGTATTTTCAATGTTTTCCACAAGTCCTCACTGAGCTGTCAGATAATCAAAGGAAATAAGAATTAGCCAATTATCAACTGACATAATCCCACCAATGGGGACCTTATTATAGCTTATGTTGGCCAGCAGGTAAGGGTATTCAATTTGAGATTTGCAGATACACACTACTATATATGAAGTAGATAAACAACAAGGTCCTACTGAACAGCACAGGGAACTATATTCAATATCTTGTAATAACCTATAATGAAAAAGAATATAAAAAAGAATATATGTATGTATACGTACAACTGAAACATGATGCTGTGCACCAGAAATTAACACAATGTTGTAAACTGACTAGACTTCGATAAAAAAAGAAAGTTATTGTTTAAGTGCATACAATTTTGAGTAAATGCAGTTGTCCTCATTAGACTTCCGAGGTATCTTCCTCACGAGCACTGCTGAGGGTCTTGCTCAAACCACCGCTGCCCACTTTCCAAATCCAGCTTCTCTGAGCTGTTTTTTTGCTGGTCTTTCTGTTGCTTGAATCTCTTGGGGACATAAGAGAGAGTGTGTAAGGGGATAAACCAGAGAGAGGACAGCCACCAAACTCACCTGCTTGACATCAGCAAGGCAATCACCAGACCCAGTAAGACGCAACGGATAATCAACTATGGAATGTCTAACGTTTCAGAACCCTGTGGTTAGCAACAGAGCAGGAAATTTCACCCATGTTTACATCTCCTTTTCCTTGTTCTATATATATATTTTTTAAGGGAGAATAGTCTAGCAGTAGTTTTGCTCCATTTCAAAGCACATCTGGTACCATGGTCACCTTGAAAAATCATCTTAAGTTTTGAGATGATCAGTATTATGTAATTTAAATAAAAATTCATCCTGTCCCATCTTTGATGTCATTTGTAAAGTTTGTCGTTTTGTCTTTCTTCAGTTACTAAGATTGACTTAAACCAGACTTCTTTATTTAAAGACTGAGATAATAAAGAAGACTAAAATTTATCTCCTTTTAAATAGAATAAAGTAATTTCTCATGATATATTAGTAACATCTTTAGTATTTACATTGGTGTTTCCCAAAGAGTTCTCAGAGGAACCTCATTTGATAAGATGTTCCTTGAATAATTTTTTTTATGATGAAGTAAATGATGGAAATGTTACCTTCTCTTGGATTCACTTAGCACGTGAAAGAAAGTAACCCCTAAGAATTCTTACAAGACGGAAACTGGTCTGGAATTGTGTAAACATATTTACCCATATGTTAATTTTTAATTTAATATTTATTTGGGTCTTTAGATACTGATTCCAACTTCATGTTCCCCAAAGCAGGTACTGGACTAATGGTGTAACTTTTCTATCAGAGTCCCACAGGTAGTATTGGGCGATAATTTGGTTCAATAAGACAAATTTACCTGGCACTAATAAAAAGGGAATTGTAATGCCAAGATGTGTGTATGGAAATATGGAAATACCCGACCCCCCACGTCATAAACCACATCAAATTGAGATACCCTGAGCCTTCAATAGCCAGAATGAATCTAATTTCTAGTAGAGTTGTTTTAGTAATTTGTCTGCTTTAGTCCCCATAATAGATCTAATATGGCCCCTGAGCTAATGCACTGCTGGTCTCATTACACTTAGAAGCACGGGGTTCGCTTTGCCGAGGTTGGCGGTCGCTGGAGGTGGACCTCATCTGGGGACCTCCTTAATCCCATGGCCCCGCCCTCCACCCTCTTCATTAGCTCCCCAGATGATTCCAATAGGCACCGTGTTTGAGAAGCACCCTACTATTGAAATCAGGAAGATTTTGTTCTTTTTGTTCTTTTATTCTGTGGCTCTCATGCCATGTTGCACCTCTGCACCAAAACCTAATACACAAAAATAAAACAGTGGGCAAGACGCTGAACCACATTACAGAGCGGAAACCCTCCCGTGCACTCCAGAGGTCACGGGTTTCGCTCAAGTTGTTGGCATAACCATAACGTGGTTGCCCCTGCAAAACTGCCCCACCGTCTCATTGATTAAGGACACACTTTAATGTCTGCATGACTTGCTCTGGTTTGTTTCAACCACTCCCAGAATGACCAGGCACGCCCCTCGTCTGTGCTCCATCTGAAGTCCAGTTCAGAGAAATAATCACTACAGTGGGACGAGGAAACCAGGCTTCGGGTCAGGGAAGAGAAGGATTCAAGGGCAGACGGGGAGAAAGCAACCCAAGGAGGGCAGGCTGGACTAGCGCAATGACACAGCGAGAGAAAGAGGCGGGGCTCAGCCTCTCTGGTGCCAGAAGGGCTGCAGGGGGTGGGCCTTCACGTCCAGTTTCACTCACCCCCGCACGACCGTCGCAGGTAAACGTGGAATAAAGGGAGAATCGGAGTCATCTGCTGTCACTCTCACATAAACCCAGTTTAGTTAAACCTTCATCTGAAACATTTGGGGACGTCCTTCCATCCCCACTGCCTGAGGAGGAGAGACGACGCTTTCTGAGCTGCATTTCTCTTTTTAAGACGCAAGCCTCCAACTTCTTAAAGTAATTGAAGCCTTTCCAAGCAGTTCATTCTGGTTTGGGGGAAATGAAATCACCTTAGTAGGGGAGGGTACAGCTTAGGGGTAGAGTAGGAATCTAGCAAGCAAGCCCGGGGTCCCGGGTTCAATCCCCAGTACCTCCTTATAAATTAATAATTAAAATCTAATTACATACCCCCCCCAATGTATACAGTACTGCCTGTCAGTTATATCTCAATAAAACTGGAAAGAAAAAAAATCTTTTTTAAAAAGCATCCCAGTTAGCATCAAAAACATCTTCAGTAGGTTTGCTGAGAAATTGCTGCTTTGATAAAATAAGACCCACAAGCGCGTTCACACAAAAATTCAAGAATTCTTTCAACCACTCCTTCTTATTTTAAAATAGGGTATAGCAACAACCGGCATAAAAAGGGGTTTTCTACGGCTTTCAAATTATAACGTGTTCTCAAAAGGATAGGTCAGTTACATCCATCAGAGAGGTAATCTTTTTTTTTTCCCCTTTCCCTCCTCCCTCCCTGCTCCCGGCTCCCCCTAGCATGACTTTTCTTTCCTTTTATTATTGTTCAGGTAGCCCTGTGGATAAAGACCTCAGGAAAAAAAAAAAAAAAAAAATTCCAGTGCCCAGGACACTGCGATGGGCTTTTTCGCTGTGTAATTATACTGATTCTCAATAACACTGAAGCCATCCCTTATTGCCGGTGGCACGGAGGCCTTCTTTTTCACAGGGAGATGGATTACTTCCGCGGGCCCTGATGGTCTTCAAATTATCCGGGCGCTGAGAAGAGAGTGGAGTGCATTTTATTTTAACTCATTTTATTTCTGAATGTGTTCCCCCGCAGCTGGGAGGTGGTGCCTGCCCCGGCAGTCAAGTCAATTTTTATCCGTGGGACCTGATTATGTTTGGATCCAGCCACTCATTTTGAGCAAGACACAGTTAATGAGGAGAGAAATGAAAAGTGTATCGAATCCCAGTGTGTTTGTGGTAATTTGTGACACATTTACTCCCCTCAGTTCTTTGTTTATTCCTCCCCCTCCACGCAGGTTCTGGAGAAAAAGGAACAGATAAGCGAATTCGCTAGTCGACAGTCGAGGCCGAGGTGGGTAATGAATCTCTCTCTATCTCTGTCTTCATTGTTGGCAGTAATTGGGGCAGCGTTCACCTCTCCAGTAAGATGCCAGGAAAGCGCATCTTAACGAAACATCTTTTTTCCCATTATTTCACAACATATTTTCCATTGACATGGCTCGTTTCCATTTTCACTACGTCTCTCTCTCTCTTTTTTTTTTTTTTTTTTTTTTGGTGCATTCTTTGCCACTTTTCGAAATAATAGTCCATTAAACGGTTCACAGTGTGTGTTCTGTGGAAATGTGAAAAAGTGATTGGATGATACTAATTAAGGAGCGAGTTTGTTTCCACTCACTTGCAGATCAATGGTGGGTTACATTAAAGCTGTGTTTTGTGATGAGTTTAACACAAAAGAACAGCTGTGCAAAATACATATTTCAAGACATACAGGTAGGTCAAATAAACATTCCTTGCTTTGAAAAGTTTACATGTTGTCAGTATAAATTCTACCTGCGGGACTGTGGGGAGGCACAAAGGCTAATTACTTAATACAATCATTATTAATTTTAATAGAAACTGCTAAGGGTACAGTTGGACTACGTTTGGTTACCTCTAGCTTTTACTTTCATCTGGGTCCTTCTGTGTATTGGTTTTACTGTGATGTTTTTCCAGTTGGAATTTTAACAAAATGTCCAGTTGAATCAGATCTTCTCTTTTCTTTCCTTTTTTAATAATACTTTTGAATTGAGGAGGAGAGATGTCAATGCATTTGATTTACTTGTTCCCAAGGAATATGGTTATCCGCTGTACCAGCTGGAGGGAACACAGTTCAGTTCTGTGAGTGACAATCTACATCCTTTAAAGAGTAAACTCTGAGGGACACAAATACTTGGATTAATAGAATTATAGAGCGAAGGAAAGATGAGAAAAATCTACCTCTGTCACATAAATTCAGCCTGCTGTAGCTTCGTTTCAGACTAGATTTACACACATTTCTTTTTTCAGTAATTGCTATTTTTATACAAGTATATACTTCGTGTGACTTTTTTCGACATTTGGTTGTATACAATAGACACTTTGTAGTGACGTTTGCTCCAACTACGGCATGACTTGCCTACAGCAACATCCACTGCCATCACAGGGTTCTCACAGATGCAGTTTTGCTATAATATTGATTTTTCTCAAGCATAATTTCTACTTAGGTTTGGGCATGAAAGTCGACTTTTTAACTGAATGCGATTGGTTTAAAGGCTTGCATGGGAGGAGAACACCCAGATGACTCTCCTGATTCTGACACAAAAAAATGGGGCGTGAGAAGATGGCAGTGTTCCAGATCTCTGGTGGGTCCCTGGGACGTGCCCCGCCAAGTGAGAGTCCTTGGCTTCATGCAGGAAAGAATTCAGGAGCAAGCCATAGTAGATTGGAGGTAGATTTATTCAGAAAGATACAAACTCCATAGTCAGAGCGCAGGCTATCTCAGAAGACAAGAGAAAGGCCACAAGGTGTGGGGTTGTTAGTTTTTATGGGCTCAGTAAATTCCTGTGCTAACAAGTGGAAGGGTTATTCCAACTATTTTGGGGAAGGGGCTGGGAGTCCCAGGATCTGGGCCATCACCCATTTTTTGATCTTTCATGGTCAGCCTTGAAACTGTCATGGCACCTGTGGGAGTACCACTTAGCACCCTACTGTATTACAATGAGAGTATAATGAAGCTCAAGGTCTACTGGAAGTCAAATTTCCCTCCATCTTGGGCCTCAACGTTGACTGGGAGTTGAGTCTTCTGCCATCTTGGTGCTAACTTCTGTGTCATTCTTTTAATAGTTGTGCCCTGCCCCCTGCCCTCCTGTCTCAATTCCGCTTGCTGGATGACTCGGGGCCAGTGGCCCTGCACTTCTGTCTCGTCTCCAATAGAACCCGCCTTAATGGAAATGAGCATTCCGTGGGAGCCCCAGTGTGTGGTTGGCTTCAAAGGGATCACATCTCTGGCGGTAGATGAAAGTCAGGTTGAAAAGTTAGGGAGTCAGGCAAATTTCTCTCAACAGGGCAGAAATCTCGGGAAGGCTATGGTTGGTTCTTGAGCTCAGCTTTTCAGAGGAGACCACAGCATTCATATTGGTTGTAAATGAAAAGGAATAGTCTTTGACTTTTTATTTTTTTGTGTTCTAGGGCAATAAGGTGAGATAGAAATGAAATTCCCTAATGTAATGTGAATGACGTTGCATTGTGCAGATACATGTATGTATTTTTTCCCACATCAATTATGAGATTTTCCTTTACCATCCAGATATGAGAACTCACATCTCAGCTACCTTGTTCATAAAATCAGGGTAGGACTCTCCTCACACCAGACTCCTCATGAAGTCTAAAAGAATCGAAAAATAGCATATGGGGAGGCCCTTTATAAAATATACATGGTTGTTAAGTTAACATTGTCCGTTGGTCATGGTACGACTATGGTGGGAATTGGCACTAAGATAGTTGAATTGATTTTAACTGCCTTTTTCACAAATACATACCAAACACTTTCTCCTATAAGGCAGGCAGCATTTTTGGCTCTTTGGATACAGCAAACAGATGCATGAAGCAAACTAAACGTCATGCCCTTGGGGAATTTATGTTTTAACACGTTTCTGCTCTTAAGGTCACCTTGTTCATTCAAGAGGCAGAAAAGGGTCTTATTTTGGTGTGTGTGTGTGTGTCTTTGTGTGTTGCTACTTAAAAAGTGAAGAAGCACAGGAAAATGTCAGGCGTTTTCAACACTGAGATCTGAGTGAGTGGTAGCAAGTGAGATGATATGATCTCATGTCAGAAACTCTGAAGCCCAGGATTAACTTCTCTGGAATCTGTGTTCTCATGGGGTGTCATCATAAATTCTATATCCCTCCTCCTTTTCTGACCTCCCCGCCTAAAGCCTACATGGGATGGGTGGCTCCCTTATGGACCGGAATGGGAGACCAGAGCAGCTCTTCCCTGCAGCTCAAGGTCCTGAATCTGCAGACCAGCACCAGATTGTGCACCAGAAAGGGCTCTGAGTCCCTTAGGCAGGGGTTAAGGGCTGAGATGGGAGTGTGGGAACCTTAGGATCCAAGAACTTGAGGGTGGGGACAACAAAGACAATAGCCAAGTGTGTAATAGTAAATGGAGGGAGAGTCAAAAGCCAACATTCTGAAACTAACACAGCATTGTAAATCAACTATACTTCAATAAATGTTTTTAATTAAAAAAAAATCAACATTCACTCAAAGACTAATATCACCATCATAAAATGATACTGTGAGATATAGAAATGAATATGAAGCTTTGTCCAAAAAGTGTTTAACTATCATCACAATTTGATTATGAACATAGAGTCATTGAATTTTAGGCTGGCATCGTAGGAAGGGAACAAACATTTCACATACTATCATCTTTTCCATTGCTCTTACAATCTCTGTACTTTAAGCTAAATTGAGACTCATTTTCCATTAGGGTTAAGAGAAGAATGAGATATTTTGAGGGTGGCACATACTTCTCTTAGAATGCAATCTTTTATTCATACTGAATACATACCATATATTCTTTATTGTGTCTGAATTAAGGGTGATACCTGATGGATGTCATGCATGATTTTGGCATATTTCTTCTTTGAATGTTTCTTTCTTCTCTTAACTTTTTTTTTTTAATTGAAGTATAGTGAGTTACAACATGTCAGTTTCTGGTGCACAGCATAATGTCCCAAATGTCATACATATATACATATATTCATTTTCATATTCTTTTTCATTAAAGGTTATTACAAGATATTGAATATAGTTCCCTGTGCTATACAGAAGAAATCTGTTTTTTTAATCTAATTTTATATATAGTAGTTAAACTTTGCAAATCTCAAACTCCAAAATTTATCCCTTCCCACCCCCTTTCCCCTGGTAAGCAGAAAACATTTTACTATGTCTGTGAATCTGTTTCTGAATTTTAGATGAGTTCATCAGTGTTTTCTTTTTTCTTTCTTTCTTTTTTTTTTTTTTAGATTCCACATATGAGTGATATCATACAGACTTACCATATGATCCAGCAATCCCACTCCTGGGCATATATCTGGAGGGAACACTAATTCAAAAAATACATGCACCCTAGTGTTCATAGCAGCGCTATATACAATAGCCAAGACATGGAAGCAAGCTAAATATCCACTGACAGAAAGCTGGATAAAGAAGCTGTGCTATATTTATACAATGGAATACTACTCAGCCATAAAAAAGAATAAAATAATGCTATTTGCATCAACATGGATGGACCTGGAGATCATGATTCTTCTCTTAACTTTCAAGTGACAAATGGCTCTTTTATTTTTAGTTCATTTACACAAATTTTAAGAAATTCCCACAAATCGAAAGACTCATTGACCAATGGAATTAAACAATGAAAAATAAGTTACAATGATTTATTATCAATCATTCCAGTTGTTTTCCATAAAGTCCCAGTGAACACTGAACCATCTCTCCGAGGGGAAATACAGGGTAGGATGCTGTGAGCCTCTGGTCACAACATTTTCAACCTTGTTTCTGCTTAAAAACATTTTATTTAATGCATCATGTTGAGTCATTAACATTAAACTCACAGCCAACAGCACCATAATTCCTGCCGGAAGGAAGCTTATGTAATACTTTTGTTTGTTTTTTTCATAAGGCACATTGCAGTCTCATGCTTCTGAAACTAGAAAGCACTTCAGTGCTGTGTTTAGGAGCTTTTTTAAACAGTGAAATCACCAGTAACAATCACAAAAATGCAAAAAATGAGGCACTAAGTACACCATGAAAAGGAGCCTCATTTACTGTCTGAGAGCAGAAAAAGGCAGCTGGGAAGATGGGTGCAGGATGGCTCTGATTTTTCACTGTTCTATACGGATTTGCTTATGACCCGGAAAGTGCAGGCTTCGAGTACTGATTTCAGAGTTACAAATAAATTTTAGCAAGCAGGCAAAATTGCAAACATGAAATCCATAAGGAATATGGTTTTAAACAATATCTTATTTGTTGTTATAACTCCTAATAGCAAAAAGTTGCTACAAAAAGAGAAATATAAAACAGGCATAAATATTGTTTACATTTTTTATTAGCATGTGTTGCTCCAAAAATATATTGTTATTCCTGAATTTAACTAACTCATTTTCTTCCAGTTTTAACTGTTAATCTATTTCTTTATTTAGCTGTCTGAGAATTCCTAATAATAGGTTCTTACATAAAATAAACAACTTTAACTGTTGTCATAAATTACTGCAGAATTCTGTCTTGCAACGATAATTCAACCTTTATACTTCAGCAGAATTTTACCTTCTAAAATGCATACGGAGAATGTTCTGATTTTTTTTTTTTTTCTGATTTTTCAAGAGAATCTAAGTGGCACGTCTTGTTCATATGTCAGGAGCTATGCTAAGTGGATCTGATAATCTCTATTAAGTGCACAACCACAGGGTTACTGACAGTACAAAATTCAGGAGAGCTTAAAATGATGGCTGTTTAAAGACAATGGGAAAGTTCAAAGCCAAACTACAGGGGTTAACCCTGTACCAGGAAAAGCCAAACTTCAGCGCATTCTGGTCCAAACTCTGAGCTCCCCTGTTCGGACCCATTCTTCTGTCCTTAAATCCACTGCTGGCCCAGCTCAGCCCTACCCTCCTGCATAAAGAGATGCGTAATTGTATTCTGTCACCAGCCAAGGTCTTACAATTTAACATTCATTCTTGCAAGAGGAGTCCTTTGTAAATTAAACAGCCCCTCATCAACTAAGAATCGTTTGGATGGTTCCTTGCCTGAAGGCTGGAGAGAGGGCAAGCGTTTGAATGCCGACCCCGGGAGCTGGCTGGATTTGTTCCGCTTCTTTCTTCTGAGAGGCAGTAAAACATGGAGGTGAGTCTCCCGCAGTCTGGAGTCTGAATGCCTGAAGTTGTCTCTTGGCTCTGCCACTGACTAGCTGTGCCCTCCTGGGCGAGTGACTTCGTCCCTGGTGCCCCGTAGCTGTCCCTGCTTCGCCTGCTGTGAAGAAAGTCTGAGTCCATGTATGGAAAGAGCGTCTGGCACGGAGTAAGCACTCAGTCCCAGCCATCACTTTTATCTCGTCGCCAGTGTCTTCGTGGTTTCTGCTGTCACCTCCATAATGATCAGCATGGCTCCTGGACTTCCACGCCGACTCGGCTGAGACCGGCGTTACAGTTAGCTTTCCACTCCCAAATTAGGGTCGGTTGTGTGATGAAGGTAATAAGATAGTCCTTCTTGTGACTAAGCTACACTTACGACTCTGTCTTACAACAAAGAAAGGTCCTCCCGCTGGCAATAAAGAAGGTGCCATTTGGCAGGAGGGTATTTCAAAGGGTGGCCTCCGGTGGCTGGAAAGGTCCCCAGGGGACAGACAATAGGAAATCAGGAACCTCAGTTCCCCAACCGCAAGGAACTCAGTTTTCTGAATAACCTGAAGGAGTCATCCTGATGTCACGCTCGTGTGACCCTGAGCAGAGAACCCAGCTAGGCTCTGCTTGGATTTCTATCTACGGAAACTGCAGGATGATAAGAAGGGTTATGTTAAGCCACTAAGTTTATGGAACTTTTTATTATGCAACGTAGAAAACGTTGCCAAAAACTATGTTCTCGTCTTGTTGCAGAAAGGATTCAGACATGGAGGTTAAGAAAGTAAAGTGAGGATTTATTAAGGGCTGGGTTGTACACTCTCAAGGGGAGAGCGGGCAGGCTCCTGTGGGCAGCTGTCCTGAGTTCCTTTGGCAAGTTGGTTACACAGAGTGTAAAAATGAATGGGCAGAATGTTCATTGGGGAGGGAAGGGTTGGGGGTCATATTCCCTGATCTCCATCCCAGCTCCACCTTTCCTGGGGCAGGAGGAATTTTTGTCCTTATTTTGTCTAGATGGGAAGTGTCACGGCACTAGTTCATTATGGGTACTTCTTATCTGCAAGGCTAATTTTATGGAAATGAGGACATAATGAGCAAAAGGTTACATTCAGACACTGGAGAGTCCTGTGTTTTCCCACCTTTTTTTGCCTGCCTCTAGGCCACATGTCACCCCCAAAATGTGTGCTCTCTTACCAGTCCCAAGTTTCCTGCTTTCCCCTGTCTGCCCAAGGACCCCCGTTGTTCACAAGATACATGGTGCTGGTAACAATATACGTCCTTTTTCTCATCTGGAGACTTAAACTTGAGGTTTTATGGCCTATTTCTCAGTCCCAAAAGTCACATCACTGTGTCCTTCAAGAGAAAGGAAAATATACATTTATCCTGATGGTCATTCCAGCTGCCCAAATTAGATACGATTCCTGGGCAAGAGCTACAGATGTATTCTGGTATCTCGAGGCAAAAAGGAGAATTTAACATAATGACTGAAGAATCACCATCACCAAATCCATCTTATACACAGTATGATCAGTACACCGCTGATTTCAAAGACAATTCATGTTCTGTTGGCAAGACGATTTTTCTCCCTTCCCTTTGCATCCATCCAAAGGCGAAAGGCATGACTCTCTATTGTCTGCAAATGCTCTCTGCACTTCCTTGTCAAAACAATCTGCTACAATTTGAATAAGGGATAGTTTTGAAATGCTTCCCAACTCAACATTTCCAGGGGTAATATTTTCTTTTGAGTTGACAGAGGAAGCCTTCATCTGACAAATGAATGTACTCAGGAGATTACACCAATGGCTAATCCAATTAAAAATCTTTGATACATTTGGTTATCTCTGCTGTGAATTTGATGAGCTGTAGATTGTGGAGGCTGGAAGTTGTATTTACTTTTCACTTAAATCTTTATTAATCATTTTTGTATCTAACTTTAGGGAAATTATAACTTCTAATTATTTTTCCTCATCTTTAGAATGAAGAAGCTAACAATAAAAGATGAATCGTACCCCAAATCTGTCTTTTTGTTTTTATACTAGTTTTTTCTTGGTTCTTATCTTAAGCTTAAACAAACTTGTTTTACTAAATCAGTGGATAGAAACAAAAAATAAACAGAGTGGGGCCAACCAAGTGTTCTGTTCCGTGTGGAAGCCTGTGAGTGTGTGTGTGTGTGCGTGGTGTGTTGTTTGATTTGATTAGAAATACCCCTCACAATAAAGCATCAATTCATTATGTCGATCTGATTTCCAATTAGTTATTTTGGCATTCTCCAGACAGAGCTGCCAAGTCTGTGGTCTGTATGATGTGGTTTTAGATTTTCAGAAACATTACAAAAAAAATAACCAAT
Source organism: Camelus dromedarius (assembly GCF_036321535.1). NCBI lineage: Eukaryota > Metazoa > Chordata > Mammalia > Artiodactyla > Camelidae > Camelus > Camelus dromedarius. The sequence continues at coordinate 7,451,039 of NC_087468.1, forward strand.
GATTATTTTGGAATACGAAAACACTATTTAAAATCCTTTTAAAATGAAGTCATTAACAGAGGATGGGGACATGATGATGGTGAAGACCCTGTTCTCTTCGTCCTTTAAACAGTGGGGCTTTGCTTTCTTGCTGCTACGTGATTCTTTGTGTGAAAGAAAGGGACGGACAAGGCAGTATTTTATTTTATTTCATTTTATCTTATCCTCATATATTTCATTTTCTATTTGGCATGGGGAAGGCCAGTCCTCAGATTAGTAACCTTACTTGCTTTCTTGAGAGAGTTATATTTCTGACCTACAGAGGTGTTTCAACTGTCTCCCAAATCTTTCCAATAAATACCAAAAAAGGAGTATGAATGCAGGGTGAGGAGGTCAGAAGCCTGAAGAACATCCGAGCATCTCCTGAAGGCATCTGGGCAGCTCTGCATCTTCCCTGAGAATTTCCAAACTGGACTATTGTATCTGGTCCTCTAGCAAATTCAGTCTCAGGTAAGGAAAAGGGGTTCCTCAACTTCCACCTCAAAACCTGTTCTTATGTTTTCAATTCTACCTTATAAGATGTTACAACCTGAAAAAACCACCTCTCCGCGAGAGCATCTTCCTTTCTTAAGTGCCTCCTCCATGGAGAGCGCACGGCTCTGATAAGAATCCTTTCTTCCCGCTCACATGGCCATCAGACCCTTGGCCCTTCTCTCCTTTACATCCCTAAAGCCTTGCCTGTGTGGTCCTCATAGCTCCCTTTTCCGCGGGATTATGTGTAATTAAGTTTTCAAGCAACGTGACTAATTAAACGGAAGCACTGTCTGTGGGCTAGATCAGGAGACTAGAAAGCTGGGTGTCTGAGTATTATCACTAATTCACTCAGTGAACACAGCAGGTTATTTAACTTCTAATTTCCCAATGTCGAGAGTAGAGGCAAAGAACTCAAGGTCAGGTCCACAGGCCCCAGTTTTTCTAAGAACCCCAAATTCACATCTCTAGCTACAGGGTTTTGTAGGTGTCTCTGCTCAAAAGTGGCAGATACAGGAAGGAGAACTCATTACCAAAGACTCTGACTTTCCTTTATTTCTCCGCTAGGCATGGATTAGGTTTTGAGCTGGGAAAATAGCCTTTGCTACAGCAATGTTTCTAGTTTTGGAATAAACACAAAATAATAGAATGTCATTTCTGGAAGGTACCTGAGAGACACTGTAGCCCAACATCCTTCCTTTCTATAAGGAAACTGAGGCCCATGAGGGAACTGGATGTGCTGGTCCCAGGAGGAGCTGGACCTCTGTGCTTCCTTCCCCGGGCTCCACCGCTGTTCACCACGGATGCACTTCAGGGATGCCTGCTGACGACAGTCATGGCTCTCACGCCACCGAGCATGATGCCGCTTTGCCAAAATGAGGAAATATTTGAACAAATGTGACTCCAGTTAGTGGCAGGACAGTTGGCCACCATTAGCATCCATCCAGAGAGACAGGACACTCAAGGGCCAATGCAGCAGACCTGCTCTATTCCCCTGCCTGTAACCAAGCAGGACCCTACGGGGCCCTCTCAGGGCAGACCACCCACCCCCACATCCCCCACCTACCTCTTGTCTGTAGAAAACTTTGGCCTCATAGGCCTTCCCCACATTCCAAAGAATAAATTTAATCAGAGAAGTAAGAAAGTGCAGAAAGGAAAACAGGCAAGCAAGACAAAATAATAATAGTTTAGCCATTAAACAAAGTCGAGGACCCTTAGTTCCTCCCCAAGAGCTGTAGATAATATTCTGAGCCACGTGCTTTGAGCTGTTTTGCAGGTACTGAAACCCCCGCCAGGTGGGAGAAGTTAACTGTGTGCTGCGCACAAGCACGGAGCCCGCAGACCAGCTAGAACCAGGAGGTTGATGGTGTTGACGCCCGATGACCTCACCACCGACCAGAAAGAAGAATGTCCACGAGCTGATCATGAACGCCACCACCCCCTGCCCCACCCTGTCTTTAAAACCCTTTCCCTGAAAGCCTTCGGGGAGTCTGGGTCTTCTACCTGGACCCCTCGCTTGGTGCCACACAATAAAAACAACACTTTGCTTCTCGGAAACCCTGGGTCAGTAGATTGACTTCACTGCGCATGGGCGAGTGGACCCAAGTTCGGTTCGATAACACTGTGTGTGCCCGGTTCCCACAGGGCCCAGACTTCTGTCACCCTGGGGAGGAAATAAGAGCAGTGGGAGGAACCCTCATGGGACTCATGATAATCCCCAAAAGATGAGCAGGATCTAAGTGACAGAGAAGAAGCAATGTGATTGCCTTCTGGATATCAGGTGTCTGTCTAAGGGCCTCAGGGCTGAGGTGAGAAAGCTCACTCTTGGTTCCAGCTTCTTCCCTCCACTGGGTCTTTCCTCAAGAACCCACACCGCATCCCCAGCTGGCAATTACGCACCGCCTTCCCTTAGCAGCCCCCTAAATTCGTATTTCCTTCAAAGAGCACATCAGAGCTGGCCTGAGTTCCTTCCTTGGCTAAACACAGCCCACAGAAAAGCCTCCCTTATCTTAAATTCTCCAGCGTTTATTTAAATGGTCTGCTCTGTGCCACCACGCATAATTAACGGGTTGCCTCGGGCAGGTTCCTCAGGCACTTCCTGTGCGCTCCTCATGGCACCCTGCAACATTACAAGTTCCACGAGGGGAGAGCCCCTGACTCCTTTGTTAGTGTTTCTAACAGAACCTACCATTTGATAAGAATGCGCTGAGTTTACATCCGTTTCCATGGAAACTTGAGAAGGGAGTGAGTTTGTTTGTTTTCAGCCCTTCTTTCAATGTTCTCATCAGGGTGGAAGAAAGAAATAAATGACATGGGCTTCTGGGGCGTTTAAACCAGTATCAGGCCTCAGTTCATAAAAAGCATGTATAGTTTCAAAATGAAAAACACATGTTTTAAATGTTTAGTTTTCCTTTAAATTGTGGATTACGTATCCATATTTTAAAATGAAGACGTATATTTAAAAGTTAATCTAGAGAGATCAATAACTAATAAAGTTTTTGTAGATGGGTTTATAGTCATCCCAGAATCAATAGTTTTGATCTAGAAGTATGATCTGTCTCTACACTAGATATGAGACCATTTTGCGTTTCCCTGCTGACCTCAATCCTTATTCTGTCATGCTTCCTGCTCGCAAATGTTCCAGGGAACGCTGTCTCACAGTGCTGTTAGGGTTAGCGCTGCGATGCTAAATAGTGACAAGTCAAAGATGGCCAGCCTTGTCACAGGTCCACGTGTCAAGGACCAGAAGCTAACATTGCATTAAAACTAAGTGATGTTCACGCGGAGGCTGCCGCTCTCTCTGCTTGCAAAGTATCAGCAGAAACGCAACAGGAAACAGCAGAACATGGGAGGCAAAAGTTGCCCAGACTTCCAGGATGGCAATGAAACAAAATGAAGTTTGCTTCATTGAAACAATGGATTGTTTAATTAAAAGAAAAATCCTATCTCTCATTCATTAAGATATGCATCGTTGAGATTCCTTTTAGAATAAAAATTTAATATCTGCTTTGTCACTTCAATGATATTTTCACACACTGGATTTTTCGGAATAATACAGGCTTCTGGAAGAGGAGGGGGGGAAATCTGCATTTATACTTCCCTAGGTACTGAAGATATGCCATTGTCTCAAATAAAATGAACAACTTCAAGAGAAAAGCATCAGAAATTATGATAAATCCAGAGATATAAAGGGAGATGAGAGGGAGGATGACTCAGAGTACCAATGAAAGCCTTAAGTCTTAAGTCTCTTAAAATTTACATTCATATCCAATGGATGGTGACAGATCAAGGCATTTCTGGAGAACTCTGAAGGCAGTTGGCACCTTGGATACTGCTTTTCTTTATGGGAAACTTTAGAAGAGTAGAATAAAAAAATTCTCTATTAAAAATAAAATTGACCATTGGAGGAAGCAAACTGATTTCAGAATAAAAAATACACACAGCCACACTTTTCCTAACTCTGCACTTGTTGAAGAGATGTTACCTCTTGGACCTGGTGAAGAGCGGTCAAATTACGTGGAGTGACATCTGTCTCCATTAAATAGACTGATTGCCCAGAGAGGAACCAGACTTTCAACACAACAGTAGGAGACTTGCCAGTTGACGGGAAAGAATGTTCCCTGACCTGACCACTGTTGATGAGGCTCTGGTGTGTTCTCCCAGGAGTGGCTGGTCCAAAGCATTGATTCATTAGTCTGTTTAATCTTCCTGCTTGCTAAGAAAGAGATCCTCCTTGATTTAAAGGCTGTCAGGCTGTCATCTCACGAGGTTCATCCCTTGTCAGTCCCCACCGTCCACAATCAAAGAAAATGACACTTCGCCCTGTTACAAAGAATTAGCATAAAGAAGAAAGCAGTCTAGAAATAGAACCTGAAGCTTTCAGTTAGGGACGTCCGCACTGCTGCCTGTACCTGCTTCCAGTCCCACTGTGATTTTCAGTCATTTAGGCAGATCTTTTCTATCCTCAGCTTAATGACATCAATTTTTAAAAATCTCCGTGGAATTGAAAAAAGTCATGATTCGGTTAGTGTTGAATTGACAATTATGGCTATAAGACAATTCTTAGTTTTATAATCATGGTGTTTATCATTTAGAGTTAAAATTTTGATACAGGAACCCAGACAGGTTGTGAGGGAAGTTGAGAAGGAAAAATCTTGTTAGTGGGAGGGACAAAGAAGGGGTAAAATTCCTTAGAGCTAACTCTCTGTTAACAACCTCAAAACAGACAGTGTTGGATTGGATGGAAATGTACATCGGTGTGAGTTCTGCTCTGAAATTTCCAGATATATTTCACCAGTTCTTAACATGTAGTTTATTGAGTCCAAGGTAGAATCGACATGACTAGTAACTGAGTTAATATTATGAAAATATTTTGTGTTTTTATTACCAGATGACAGCGTGTACCTGGCATTGCAACATTGTAAACATGGGCTGATAACCATACTTACAGACATTCATATTTATATTTGCGTGATTACCTTTAGTTACCACCCAGATCATGTTGATTGACGGTTGAGATTTGTTCTATTTTCTCAGTTTCCAGGTCCCAGTCGTTGGATTTGCTGGTGTGAGCACCACTCTGATTACTGGCAATATATTGAGTGGGGACACTGAACCAGTGTTAGGATGTTTTTGGAGCCGTGTTGGAGTAAAAATACAAAGTATTAAGGGTACATGCACTTTTGTGATGGGAGCAGGGGTTGTTTTCCACTACGTTAGCTGGAAGGGGAACACTCCTTTATACATCTCCTTCCGCCATCTTCTCAATATAGTATTCACGAAGACCCCTTCTTCTGTGGTCCACACCCATTCTCCCTTCTACTAGCCTCAGGCTTATTTGTGACTCCATTTGCAGCCCGCTTCCACCACATATAAAATCACTTTCTGCTTCCCATCCATTCTGTCTTGGAAATATTCCTAGTAGCAGCATTCAATGTTCTGCATATTCAATGTTCTCTTCTAGGCTATTAAAATGCCCTTCTAACTGGGCTACCCAACTTCACTCCTTCCTCTTTCTCCTTCTTTGTCAGATATGTGTCAGATTGAAGGCCACATCTTTCTCCAATTAAATATCCAAATGCACAATTCTTATCATGGTTCTTTCCTGTCTACAATGTTCTAGGCTTCCCTTCCGCCCTGGCTCATGCCATCAAATGTACCCTCATCAGCTGGATAATATCACTGTGGTCCTAAATCATGGACAAACTTGTCTTCACAACTGGATCTCTCTTCCTGCCCCCACCAGAATGGACCACGTGTCATGGCCCTGTTCCCTCACCTTTGCCCTCCTTCCCAATTCACCTCCACCTGGAAGTGTTCTTTGTCCATACCTGGGTGTCCTAACTATGGACACTTCAAAGCCCAGAAAGAACCTTCATCCCACTGCTCATCCCACTCCCTCGGACCACTCCCTTCCCTCCTTAGATACAAGGGCTGGTGAAGTCAGGCAGAGCACTTGGGTGGGTGAGGGGAATTCTGGAATGACATCCATCAGGCCCGGTTACTTGGAGAATGGTGAGGCTGCTGACCAATGGATGGAGAGTGGAAGAAAGGGAGAGAAAGGAAGAAGGGCTTCCTAGGGAAGAAATGAATTGACAAGTATTTCCTTTTCTCTAAGATTTTTATTTCTAGAAGTGCCATTTTTAATGCCATTGTAAACTGGCCATACTTCAATTAAAAAAAAAAAAAAAGGAAAAGAAAAGAAAAAAAAAGATAAGGACAAGAAGGGCTAAGCAAGGAACTTCAATCCTATCTGAAGTCCTGATAAGAGAGGAGAAAAGAGAGATCCAGACTGCATGCTGCCCTGACCGCGGGCCTGACACGGGAGAACGGGGTCCTGAGAATTATGAACCTTTCTCCCTTGAGCATCTAAGGACCTTGTAGTTTCTGTTTTCATCTCTTCTCTTAGACCTGGTTTGAGTCATTTCCTTCAATCAAGTAGAAATGACAGGTAGCAGCTTCAAATGTTGTCCTCCCCATGGACGTCTGTGTTTTTAACAAGGGATTAATCTTGAAGCTTAAGTGCCTTCAACGATGTTTCAAGCAATCTCTCAAAAACGGGGCAACACTTTAAAGGCATCTAGGTTTTTCCTAAAATCCTTCCTAAGTGGCCACATGGAGAACTAAGAGCCAGTTAGGATGTGGTACCCTGGCTATACCTGTTTGAAGGAGGTGCTATCTTTCATGCGCCAAAAAGCAGCTTCTTTTCTGAGGATAATTAGCTTAAGAGCTCTTTGCAATAACTTGGCTTCTTTAAATGCCTTGTTAACTTCAATTTCCGGGACTTACAATTCACCTCCTTTGTGCTGCACATTATTTGTACCTACTTCAAAAAAAAAAAAAAAAAAAAAAAGCACGAAAGGTTGCCTTCGTCCAATTGTCACTAATAAGCTATTGAGTTCACACAATTCATTTCAAGATAAGAATATATTAAATATCTTTAATTGACCCTTGTAGTAATAGAAGGGTTTCATGTTTTTAAAAAGGAGTATATGAGAAGTGCCTTTTACAAGTCCTTTTTCTCAATGATATGCTATCATCGAAGGAGGCTGATTTGCTAATTAATCTCAGAAAAGTATGATGCTTAGAGGGTTCATAGTTGTGGCAAATGTAGAGATTTATGCTAAATAATAATAATTAAAAAAAAAAAAAAAACCTTTATCGATGGTTTCCTGCCAGGCAAGCGATGTCCCAGCTCATGCAGGAACGTGGCAGGAGCCAAAACAGAGATGTCACTGCCCTTGAGAAGCTGAGTGCGTGGGGAGGTTGAGGTCGATTCAGTTGTAGACATTCTGGCAGGAAGGACGATAACCTGATTTAGACAAACCGGAAACATCTTGGTCAATACCCCGTATTTTAAAATAAATACAGGAAAAGTTTGCACAATAAAAATCAACATCAAAACTTGAATAAGCATCTAATATGCTTGCTGAGTGAACCGATTTTAAATTTTCACCTATCTTACTATAAAGGAATAAAATAAGTCTTAATATCTTCATCTATAAAGAGTTACAACAGTGCTTGGAACTAAAATGTGTTATCCAATTCCTGCCAACTGGCTCTTAGGATGCAAAATCAAGTATTTCTCCAATAGTGAAATTTTGTTTCCTCTGATAACTGGACAGGAAATTTAAATACATCATGCCTTAAGTCCATCCTCTGATGCTTCCTAGAGTTTTATTAAAGAATTAACCACAATCCAGAATCACCTCAAAAGAGTACAGCTTTCCTTTTTCTGTAATGCAGTATGATTGATCCAGTTTCGATGAAAAGTGACGGGAAAATGCTGCATATCATCATTAAGTGATGTGCAGCTACTTTGAAAACATATCTTGAGAAACAATAAAACAATGGCATGTAATATGTGATTGCTGAGATGAGAGAAAACAAGTCTTGCGGAGGCATCAGTGATGAAGGAACACCCACCTCCCACTAGGAGACCGGACAGCATCACCTGCCTGTCCTCTCCCCCTGGTGTCCCAGCAGCAAGGACGTTCACACTCAGTCACTCAGTTCAACACTATTCATGCTCACTGCCAAGTCCCCGCAGAAACCACATTCCCTTCATCTCTCAGGCTTAGAAAATTCACTTAACACCAATGGCTAATTAATTAACTGGATTTTCTTATATTTAATGGAGAACCTTCTAAGCCATTAGTAGGCAGCCTTGATCAAATCTAGGCCACTGAAGAGTTCTCCAAGTATGCCTGTCCACAGAAAACCTAACCACTTCCTTCCCTGGATTTTTTTATTAGTAATGAATTGTTTGTTTGTTTTCTTAATATTATGTTAAAGCAGAGGAGGAAGGATGCGTACTAGAATGATGTCATAATTCCTATCAGCATGCAAGTCCTTTTTACCAAGATGCCTTTAATTTACACACAAAATAAACATCCCCTTTAAAATGCACAGCATCATTAATTCTGAGAATAGTATGAAGACCTAATGTTAAGGTTCATGTATAATTTGATTACAGGAGGGTGTCTCATTGTCTATGGCTGAAGGCAGAAAATGAACTTCTGGAAACCATGGTTGTCAATTTTTCCTGTGTTGGAGTTGTCCGATATTACATTTTAGCTAGTCTTTTCTTTGAGGCTGGCTAGCTCCCACTAGCATGCAAGAAAATTGGGATTTATACCAGTGTACACAAATAAAGCAACCTTATTCTGCAAAGCTTCAGATTTGCAAATATTCACATATCAATTTTCATAAATACCTTACTCCAAAATGAGATCATTTTTTGAGTGTGAATCTAAGGCCTCTGTTTCCTGAGGACAAGAAATCCCAGGTTCCCCATTGCCTTCAGAAAGGTACTTTCCATCATTTTGCATTACCTGCTCAGATTTATTTAAAGATTGTTTTCCAAAATAAAACCCAATGCATTCCGAGGTAAATTCACAGTAGAAGGATTCAATCAAGAGCTAAATCATTTTTAGAGATTTGTCCTCATGGATATGAATGGATTATTCCAGCCCCAGCTCTCTGAAGTCCTTTGGGTTAAACTTTGATGTCAGTACTCAAAGCTGGATTTCCAAAAATGTTAATTTCCAATGACACTGCATTTAAAAATGTTTGAAATAATTTGAGGTGGCTTGGGGGTTATTTTCAACTTCTCCCCCTAGAAATGCAGCTGAGAATATTTGCTGCAGTAAAAACTTCCAGACATTCATCTCCCAGTCAAAAGACCCTTTCTAGAATGAAGAGTAGAATGGAAACCTCACAGAAATAAGGTTCCTGCAACCTTTCTGTCATATTCATTGGTGAATCAACCAACTGCCTATGGACCATATTCACTTGTGTGACTCTCCCAAGAGCAGCTGTCATTCCAGAAAATCCAGACCCAGATGCTCTCAGGTCACAGAAGCCCAGAGTCTTTTGAGGATGGGTGATGGGGAGGCTGGATCTGTTACCAAGTGGCTATAGATTTGATCTACTCCACTGTCTTCAGTGTAGACCCTGAACCATAAAGTTTTCTCCATGGATGACTCCAAACTGGCTAAACTTCCAGAACATCCACAAGAAGGGCAGCACCCCCCAAGCGCTGGAGGTGGCTTTTGAGACTGCAGATGGCTGGTCAGTTTTTCTCCCTCTGCAGCTGATGTTGAGTCTCTGGCTCTGAAGGAATCTTGAGTGTTTAGGAGACACCTTGGAACATCTGAAAGCCCTTGAGGTTCCTAAGGAATGACGGTGACAAAGACCAAGTGCCCCATGTTGAGCACGCCATTGTTTTTGTCACTTAACTCTTGAAGCTGGCTTAATAGCCACATTCTGTGACTGTAAGAAAAGTGAAGGATTTTGAAGAGTGTCAGCTCAAAGAATGGGGAGCCAGAATCCGCTGTCTTCTAGCCCACTACTCCTTCATCAGGAGACTCCAGTTCATCCTTTTTGGGAAAAAAATAGAAGTTTCCACAGGCTGCAGACCTTCCAGGACTGAACTGTGAACACTCACTGTGAGCACGTCAATGACCCACTTTCTATAAAGCATCCCTTCTTTCAGGATAGGACCTAAACGCTACTTCACCTGCTGGCGATATCCAGCAAAGTACCTTGCACCCGACCAGCACCTTAAATACTTATTATTAAAGAGAGGAGTGAATGAATAAATGAATTCATTGCTAAAATGCTACTGCGCACCATAGTTCTTCGCACCAGCTCTCTGGACTGACTAACTGCATCACAAACAGCACGTCTGTACATTATGAAGAGCCTAGATTAGGCCACTCCTGTCTACTCTGAATTCCTGCTGTGTACCGTGGGGTTCTACAGTAAGTGTGACTTCACCGCCTCCAACTTATTTCATCATCCAGTTACACTTGATAATAAAGTACAAGGGTTGACACCAAATAAAGCATCTTAACAAAATGTGAATATATCCCGAACAATAGTAACATAATTTAAATGGTGATGGTATTGGATACTTTTAAAATCTGTCACTCTGAATGCTGAAATACAGAAAAATAAACACTGAATGGGCCTGCTGCTAAATTGGTTCACAATTTTAAACCCAATAATATTTAAATTAGAAATCATGTATATATCTATTAGATGTTAATTTGCTCTCATGCCTTATTGTAAGAGGAACTAATAGTTTTTAAAACCCTTTTATCTCTTCTACGTAGTGGTTTTTCTGGACATTCTATATCACTCCCAAAAGTGTACATTCATTTTTAAAAACTGAGCAGTGAGAATACTTCAAGTACTATGACATTATCTCAATTTTGAAAACGCTGTTATAAACTTAAGGATTTCTTAAAACAGTGTCGTGACACGATGTATAATATATTTCGGTGGTACCAGTATGTCAGCGGGAATTGCACGTGTTTTAGAAATCCAGTGTAAACAATTACTCTGTATTTGAGACCTGGGAGTGTCTCATTCCTTTTCTAAAGCAGAGCGGCTTTTCCCTTTATCAGCTGTTTGTTATCTAAGCTGCTGGAATGAGTGTGAAGAAGCCTTTGATAGCCAGTGGGAGTCCTTCTTGGGACAAGTTTCCAAAGTCAAGTCAGGGTACAGTTGCCTCGGCTCCACAAAAGATGAGAAATAGTCACCAGGAAGACAGAGACAGAGTGGGAAAAACCATGCCGTTGATGGAGATGCCTATAAAACCCACAGAAGACCACGCCAAGTGAAGAGGTGAGGAAGGAAAGATGGGAGAGGGGTGGCAGGCCACGAAATAGGTGAGAGGAGGCTGGGGGTCAGACCAGAAAAATCCAGGGAACCCAGATGCTGCTCCTGAATACAGCTCACTTGCTGGGTCTCGGGCAGCCTCCACCGGGTGAAGGTTGGAGGAGAGGTTACACTTTATGGGGCAAAAACTTGGGATGGAATTAGGTACAAGGTTTTTGTGATCACTTAATTTATATTATCCTTATTGCATATTTTCCAATATTATCATCAGCCAACTGTTGCAAGTATTATTATGTGTTTATTTACTTTACCTTGTCTAATTTGTGGGTACAAATGTTTAAATCTTTGTAATCATATGGTAAGTATATTTTTATCTAATATATTTAAAAGTTTTAAATGGAGGGACTGGGGATTGAACCCAGGACCTTGTGCATGCTAAGCACATGCACTACCCATGAACTACACCCTCCCGCCACACCTAATATGTTTTAAACAATACTAATATTGTCATTCTTATCACAGTATCAGAGGCATCACCAATACTCACCAGTGTGATTTCCTTGTGCGTCTTCACATATGCGCTCATTTCCAACCATGCTCCTCCAAACTGGGCTACGCACCCAGGGTTCCTGAGCATCCTTTGCCTGGTTCTCATTTTGCCTTGATGCTGTAATAGGCTGATAAGTGGTTGGTTGTCCCAGTGTCATTCAATGGCCTCCTCTCAGTCTTGTATCTAAGTGACATTTTCAATGTTTCTTACTTTTAAATTATACTTATTACCTAATTTCCAGCACTGATTCAGCTTCTTTCTCTATTTTTGTATTTTCTTCATCCTTTTTTGTGTCTAAGATGTCAGGTGTTAGAAGAGTTTGTGGAGGTCCTTACCCCACCCCTCCTTACAAACCCTCTGTTTGGGCCACACAGCTGGTACCCATGATAGGACTGGAGCCCTTTCGAACTCTTCCAAGTCCTCTCACAAGAACAACTATTCTGTGTCCAAATTGCACCTGGCGTGTTACAGAGAAGACAACAGAAACTTACTGGTATAATCACTTTGCAATTTGAACCCGCCCTCTATCTACATTCTTTTAGGCAGTTAGAGGGAGGATCAAAGATTCTTCCTGAATATTTTGGGCCGAAAAAAAAAAAAACGACCTAAATTAATCTGCATGCCAAAGAGACACAATTTGGGATGGCAATTTTTGCTCCCCTACAATGGATACAGCCATGGTAGAAAACAGGATGGAGGTTCCTAAAAAAATTAAAAATAAAATGAACATACAGTCCAGCAATCCTACTTTGGGGTGTATATCTAGAAGAACTACAACTAGGATGTTGAAAGATATCCACAGCCCCATGTTCACTGCAGCATTATTCACAACAGCCAAGATGTGGAAATAACCTTAGTGTCTGTCAAAGGATGAATCAATAAAGAGATGGGAGATACACGTGTGCAGACATGTGCATGCGCACGTGCATGGACACACACACACACAATAGAACATTACTCAGCTGTTAAAAAGGAGGAAATACATTTGCAACATCATACATGGACCTTGAGGGTGTTATGCTTTGGGAGATAAGTCAGACATGCTATGAAAAGTATAACTGCATGTTTAAAAAAATAAGCAAACAGAATAACTTTCTTTCCAAAGGGAGAAAATTCAAAACTTTTTTTGAGAGGAAAAATATAAATAAACCAAATTTATAAGAAAGTTTTTCTGAGCTCTAGGTTTGATGATGTCTTGGGCTACCCTGTCTGCCCACTGCCAAAAAGAAAGAAAAATTATATTTGTGGGGCAAAGAAGAAACAATCATTATTTCCAAAACATATTTATTCCAATATGTAGCCCTGAAGGAGGCTGCTTACACAATCCAACAAATCACTCTCCTTCTCAACCATGCCTGCGTGTTGCACGGAACCATCTATGCCAAATGGTCATTTTTCTCACATTTATTATGTTAACAGGATAAATGCCAACATTTGTCAACATCTTGTAAATGATGAGTCTTAATGAGGCAAGCTCCTGTCTCACTCCTCCGAGGAGTTTCAGAGCAGAATAAGCAAAGTATCAGGTTGAAGCAAGTGGGAGGGAATCCCAGGGAGCAAACCTTTTCTGTGAACGTATATTCCTTGAGGTTTTGCATAGAGTGTGTTCTAGGATCCAGGCCAATTTGGCCTAAACCTTTATACAACATTTTAATTATATTTTTAACAAATCCTGCAAAATGAGGTTCATATGTTGATTCAGCCAAAAAAAAAAAAAAAAGGAGAAGCAATATCTACAAGCTGAACAGAATGCAGAAGAGAGGGAGTGACTTAGAGATGTTGCCAAAAGCCAATGAATATGGTGTTTTTATAAATCGGGCCACATTCCATTCACATTGGGGTAGATGTAAAGACTGGTGGAGGATGTATATTCTTGCTCTAGAATAAATGAACCAATAAGTTTTTATTTTATACATGTGTGCTAGACTGAGAAGTAGAAAATGTGCCGTTTACAAAAACATTGTTAACATCCTGAGAATGTAAGGCCAGACAAATGTTAGACAAGAGACTGTGTAGGCTTGCCAATGTGCAGAAGTTAACACAAGATTATAGTTAACGCCATAGGTTTGGGGTCAGAGAGATTAAGTGTGTAAGTCCTGACTCCAGGAATGACAAAACTAAACACACTTGGGCAAATCACTCCATTTCCCTTGATCTCAGTCTCCCTACATGTAGAATAAAGAGACTAATGCGTACTATATGAGATTATTACAATAATTACATGTAATCATATACATAGAACAATGCTTGTTACAAAGCTGTTACTGTTACCATAGTATTTGCTAATGACATTGAAAACTGCTAATTCCTGGCGTTAAAAGTGAATGGTGGTGGCACGTGACCAACAGGTCTGTAAAATAATGTTTATCTTTTTATATTTAGATTTGATGTTTGGGGGGGAATGGGAGCTTCTTATGTGAAACTTAGAATCCTTAACAAAGGAGTGAGTAAAGATGTCAACATCTTTACCCGCTATTCAACTCTTAAAAGTGTTTCCTCATCAATATAAAGAAAGATTTGGCAGTGGGACAGACAATGATGATCATATCTTTGCCATCACTCCCACTGCCTGGTAGAGTCAAGGTGGCTGCTGCAGCTCCAGGCATTTTGTCCAAATCCCAGACCAGAAGAAGCAGCATGGCAACTATCTCAGGAAAACGAAACTTTCACAGAAATTATCAGCATATTTCCACATTTATATCACACAGCCACTTGTAACTGGTGTTTGTTTGTTTAGTTTCCTTTTGTTTTAAGTCGGACATTTGCAACTACAAACAAAACCAGGGCTCTGTTAGTAAGGAAATTAGATTACATAAAGATAGTCAAGCTACGTTACTGGGTAGTGGGTAAGTGGTGAAAGGAGGCTGTTAGAAGAAGGAAGGACAGAGGCAACTGAGAGACAGAGAGGTGGAAACCAGTGGTACTAAGGAAATGTATATTTTTATGCTAAGAATTATAGGGAATTGCAGGAATGAATAGACAGATTTGTGCTTTAGAAATATCACATCCACACAATGTGCAAAATTGAACTGGAGGAGTAGGGGCAATGGAGACCGTGTGAAGGCAGATCATGGCTGAAGCTTGGGAATATGGAAAGCGGAGGACTTTTTAGGTTATCCGGGCAGTGATGCTCAAAAACAGTTTGGATAAATAGATCTAAAGGCCAGAAGAAGGATTTGGACTGCAGACAGAGATTCGGCAACATTCAGCATGGACAGAACCAAAGCCATGTGAGCATGGACGGGGTTGTAGGAAGAGAATGAATAAATTCAGAAAGATGAGTGGAACAAAGACCTTCTACTCAGAGAGACGTTTGGAATTATACACATTTTCTCTAGGAATCTTTTTTAAAATTATTTATACGTGTGAAGTTGGTTATCTAATAAGAACAACTAATGCAGATGATACTACCACCCTGATTATTCCTCTGGGACAGTAAACGAATTTGGAGCTTAGCTTGTTTTCCTATTTTTCAAGAAATACCATTTCTATTTAAGTGTGCAGTTACAAAGAGGAGGAGGAGGCTACATTAGGGTGAAAGCACTAACCACGTAGCAAAAGAAGAACACATTGGTTAAAGGAGGTAGAAGTTTGATGTGACAAAGAGATATTGAGGTGGCAGCAAAAAAAAGTCTGGTAACACCAAGTGTTGGTGCCACTGTTGAGTTACAAGACCCTCAACACACTAGGGGGATGATCATCTTTTGCAGCCACGTTGGAGGGCATTTTGGAAGACTTGAGTGTAACTGAAAGGTGCATGTCAGGAAATTCCACAATTCCAGGAAGAACATCCAGAGAAAGAGGAAGTGAGGTAGGTGATCACATCCCCTCAGGCCTGCCTGTCTTCCTCATCAGTGTTCACAGACAGTGCGGAGGAAGAATGGTCTCTGGGCAGTTCAGAATACCATCACCCAGATTAGACGTCGCATCGCATTGTAGGGACCATTCTGGCCTCATACTTGGATCTGGGCTCTTTTCCTGGCTCTGGCTTAAATTGTCTAATTATTCTGTCTTAGTGTCCTTCTCTCTAAAAGCTCAGCAATAGTAATATCTACTTCATAGACTTATGAAAAGGATTACTTAAGAAAATGTATATAAAAGCATTTAGCAAAGTTCCTAGACTGTAGTAAGCACTCAGTAGATACAGTTCTATGGAATTCTATAGCAGTTCTAATTGTGGGTATTCAGGCTTTTTTTCAGACAAGCTGCTGAAGCATGCTGCCGTCTCATTTTTTTTAAAGAAGCTATTGTCTCTAGAAGGCAAAACCACCCTCAGCATTTGGACTTCTCTCAGGAGCAAGGCATGGCCACTGAGGGAAGCAGCAGTGTAGAAAGACAGCATCCTCAGCCACATAGGGAGACAGGACTCTCAGTTGAAGACTAGAAAATCCTCACAGCATTTATAGAGCTGCCAATTATTCTTGTGTTTGGACTTTTGCCTGGTAGATGCCCAAAGGGAAGGAAAAGGGCTACAGAGTTTCTCCTTCATCATTGCACACAACTCCTGAAGGAAGAGTTTAAAGTCAGCCAGTGGAAAAGTGGAGATGATGATGATGATGGTGGTGATGATAATGATAGTGGTGATGATGATAATGGTGATGATGATGGTGGTGGTGATGATGGTGGTGGTGATGGTGGTGTGATAATGGTAATGGTGATAATGATGATGATGATGGTGGTGATGGTGGTGTGATAATGGTGATGGTGATCTGATGATGGTGATGATGATAATGGTGATGATGGTGATGATGATGATGGTGATGATGATGATGATGATGGTGATGATGGTGGTGTGATAATGGTGGTGTGATAATGGTGATGATGGTGATGGTGATGTGATGATGGTGATGATGATGATGGTGGTGGTGATGATGATGATGGTGATGATAATAATGGTGATGATAACGGTGGTGATGTTGGTGATGATGATGATGATGATAACAGGTCTTACTTCATTCCAGACACTGCTCCCAGCACTTGACTACATCCTCCCTCTTTAACCCTCACAACAATCTTCCAGGTAGTACTATTATTATCCTCACTTTAAAGATAGGGTAATGGAGGGACACTGGAAGGAAATAACTTGTTCATGGTGACACAGTTAGTAAATGGTAGAACCAGCATGTGCACTTAGACGGACTGGTACCAGGTTTCCAGGCTCTTAACCCGCAGCCATGGGTCTGAAATCCAAGAACCTGAGTGGAAGCTAATCTCACGGATTCTGTGCCAGAACCCACTGCTCCATCTGCCAGACAGACGTCGGGAAAGAGCAGTTAAGGCCATATGGTAGAAGCTGGTTGTACTGAGCCTAAGCTGTGTTTCAGGGAGGCCACTTTTCAAGTCTTACTGTTCTGCTTCCTGGTGCAAGAGGCAAATCAATGTCACAGTACTTTAAGCTTGAGCTTAACAGAAAAGTCATATTCTGATACTGTTATTCTCTGGGAAAGAACAGTCTTTCTCCGTTTTTTCATATGCACAAAATAATAACAATCATTTTAGAAAGCCGAGTGTGCAGAAGGTAAATCTGTAGTTTGTTATTTTTAAGTAATCACTTTTAGCAGGCTCTTGCAAAACACTTAGCGGAGGGAGGTACTAACGCACTGATATCATTGATAAAGTGCTCATTCTTTCTTGGCTGATTTCTCGTTTTGCTCCGTGCCCCCAACTGCTGCCATGAGCCTGCAATTTCCATTGACTTCATAGAGAGAATTGCAAGCAGGTTGGCTTCCTGGAAGTGAAGAGCGAAAAGGCTAGAAACAGATTCTTGGCTGACATGGAAGGAGAATAATGCTGAAAACGGGGTGAATAGTAACAGCCCTATTTGGAAGAAGCTGCCAGAAAATAGAAGCAAACACTCTTAAGATGGGTCAAGGCTACTTGCTGTAGAGAACGGCATGTAACACTATCTGATGAGGGAAATGCATTTGCTTCTTTTCTCCAGTGCCTGCTAAGTTATGTAGGATTGAAGGGTTTGGAAGAATAGGGAAGTTACCGAGATGAAAGCTGAATCGCGCCAGGAAGGGGGCACCGCACAATTCCAGAGGTTAGGATGGAGATTCTTCAGCCAGAGGCGGGCCGCTTTGCAATTGTGTGCGCTTTTAGGGGGACTAATGGCTTTCCATTAGTCAGTGTGAGTGACCCTGACAATGTATGTTTGAAAGGGCTTTTTTTAAACACGGCAATGGGATTATTTTTTAGGCTGAAACACTTAGAAGATCACATCTAATAACGTGACATGGAGCAAATCAATGGGCGTTCACGTCCCCGTGGCGTGTTTCTGAGTTTTCTTTTTCTGTCTGTGCGGGAAAAATCCCACACTAGCACCCTGATGCTTGCGTGTTTAGGAGCGGGGAGAGAGGAGCTCGGGCAACGGCCGAAGTGTGTGTGTGTGAAACCAGGAAGACGCTGAGCGAACATCAGACTGGATATTATTTAGGTCAATAAAGAGTGAACAGAATTAGTGGCTCATATCTTTTTTTCTCAAAGTATTAGTGATTTTCTTATTGATTTACCAGAAAGTTAACTTTTATTTCCATTTATCATGAATATGGCCCCATTTTAAAATTTTAATTTAAATTTGACTATGAGAGGTTTAGTATAAAGAAACACTGGATTTTTAATCACAACGATGAATCATTTTCTGTATGATGTCAGTCATGACTTTTATACTTTGAAACCCTTTTGCTCCTTCTGAAAAGAGTGAAATCATTTTTTTTTTCCTTCGCAGCTTTAGTGCGAGTGTCATTGATGGTGACGCTTCCTTGCTTAACGCTCACGTATCGAAAGTGGCTGAAACTCTGTCTTCACCATGCTGATTTAAAACGAAAATGTTGAGATCACATTTAAAAAGTATATACTTGTTAAATTCCGTTTGGAAGAGTGTTGGTCCAGTTTATAATAATGACATCACCAACTTCAATCCAGCTCATGCTCTTTTTGTTTTCAAAGACAATCTGCATTGTTAAGTATTTTTCCTGAGAGAGACTTTCACCTTTTCAGACATTCTCTAAGAAAACCAATCTATTTTAAACCCCAGAGAAATATGTCAGAGCACTTAAAGATTATCCTTGTTAATGTGATACATTATCACCCATGTTTTTCACCAGGTAGCTGTAGTTTAAAAAAAAAAAAAACTAAGTGCCAAAGTTGTTCACATCAGTGCTTTTTTTGTGAGCAGTGCTCTGCACGCTTATAAATTCGTAACTCTTGTCAGCCAGACCCCTGGATACATTGTTTGCGTTGCCACTAACCACTGAAGCAATGGCTCCTGAAATCAGAACTGTCTGGTACCCAGATTGCAAACTCCCCCACCCCCATCTGCAAGATTAAACAGCAGAAGCAAGCACCGCCTTTGTCCCTGGCAAGACTGAATGAGTCCCAGAAGAAGAAAAGATGGCACAGTGTTAAACAGCACTGGGCTTTCTCAGGCTCTAAAGCAAAGGTCTCAAAAATTGTCCCTCACCTTTGACTACCTCTTTCTGCACAGGAGGGGAGAGATGTTTTACTGAGAACGGAAGTTTAAATGATACACAAATCACCAACTTTCCCTCCATCATCCTCGGGGAGGATTTTTGTTCTGAGAACATGGTTCGCTCCCCTTTTACATGAAACCCTTAATAAATTATGGGTGTAACTTCTCTTGAGGGAAGTAAAGTGGGGCCACCATATGTGTGTCTATAATTATACCCTAGAATATCATATGACATTCAGGAAAAAAAAAAAGATTTAAACTCATGTGAATAAGAAGTACTTCAGTGAGAATGACTCGCAGGTGCACCATCCAATCCACAGAGAAATCAACGTTTATACTCAGAACTCTCACTCAAGGTGTTTGTGGATTATTGTACATCCTTATTGTTAAATTCATTACATATTAAAATACACCTAGTTATCTCTCACTGGTGTGGATTTCTCTATTCTCAACAAATAAAATAGCCACGTGTCGTAAGCACACGTGGCTGTTTTAAGCCAAAGAAGAAAGGAAACTTTGATAAGCATGACTCTAACGTCAAGAGCCATCATTATGTATCAGACTTCGGTCTAGAAGATTCCTTCCCTTTGCTGTCTGTCAGAAACCTCAAACCTTTCCTCACACGGTACTTCCCTTCCAATGTCCGTGGATCTGGAGTGTGAGAACACTCTGTACCTGTCTTCTCATTGTATTTACAATATGTGACTCGTGTGTGGGTGACCGAGTGCCTCTCAGCTATCAGTGACCTGGGCTTTAGCAACGTAAGGCAGCCAGTCCCGGCATGAAGTCATTCCCCGAGGCTCTTTGAAGACAGCCACTTTGCGAAAGAGGAGGAAGCCTGCGACAGATGATGTGACAACAGCACACGGTGCCAGCAGGAAGTTCCAGAGCAGAACTGTCCTCATGTGAAGTAGCCATTGAAGAGAACCATCTGTCTGCCTCGTCACTCATACTCAGTGGCGCACCAGCACCAGCTGAGGAAATTGCCGCAGACTGCTAGGAGAAGGGGAACGGGAATGGGGTTCACATTTTTTCCATGAACGCCTTTCCCCTGAAAGGTACTCAGTGGTACCCAGATGGACGGCACCAAGCGATGTGGGCAAGTGTACAATCACATTGGAATGTTTGGTCTCCCTGCATGATGGGGCTGTGG
Organism: Camelus dromedarius; assembly: GCF_036321535.1. Lineage (NCBI taxonomy): Eukaryota > Metazoa > Chordata > Mammalia > Artiodactyla > Camelidae > Camelus > Camelus dromedarius. Next base: position 7,471,349 of record NC_087468.1, read on the forward strand.
TTTTGATCCAGGGAGCCCCCAGATGAAGACGCAGATGTGGAAAAAGAAATACTCTGCAGACGCACGGGCTGAAATGCAGTGGGCTGGGGGTTCCAGGCTGCTTCCCTCTGCAACTCTCTTTGAAGACCCTCTGCTTGACCAGAGAGGCTCTTTTGAACCCTCTTCTCAGAAACGCCCTGTCTGGGGGGCTTCCGTGATCATCTGTGCATTATCCAAGTTTACCAAGAATCCTGCTTGGTCACTTTACCAGAATCTCCTGTTCTTAATACCTGGTCATCTTTGATATTCGATTAGGTTCCTCCTCCAACATCTACTTTCCCAGGATCCCTCCTTATTCCTGGTGATTCCCCCAGTAACTTTCCGTCCACTGATACCCCACTCCACACACACGCCCTGCTCCTTGCGTGTAAATTCTCGCTTCTCCGTGTTGTATTTGGAACTGAACCCCGTCTCTTTTTCTCTGTCCTACTGCAAAACCCTATTGTGGTATATCATGATCGCTCCGTGACCAGGAATCATGGCGGGTCGCTTTGAATGAAGGTGGCTGCTTATATATATATTTTTTTTCCTCAAGAAATCTTTTCAAGTGGGGGGTGAATTTGACAGGATCAGTCAAATTACTGAATATCCAGTCTCACACTCCAATGATAAAGGACTTTCTGAAAAAGTGTGTGCAAACGATGCTGACATTGGCAAGGTGTGATCTGTGACACCATCAGCTTGCGGGCAGGTGTCGGAAGTGACTGGATGGTACCTAACTGAGCTCATACTCGGGACCTTGGCCCAATAAATAAGCACTTTACATATATACATACATATATATGTGTGTGTATATGTATATGGGGGGTCTGTAAAGAGATTCTGAGCCCACTAGACTTAACTCTTTCCAAAGAATTAATATATATACAAGATCTTATGGTAGCTCATGGAGAAAAAAAATGTGACAATGAATATACATATGTTCATGTATAACTGAAAAATTGTGTTCTACACTGGAATTTGATACAACATTGTAAAATGATTATAAATCAATAAAAAATGTTAAAAAATAGTTTTTCCTGTTTATTTTCTTTGCATAATTGAGCTCTAAAAGACACACATGCCAACACCAACAAGGTCTGAATCGTCCTTGTCCCGTTAGTGCCCTGTGAGTTCAGAGACTAGAATAAGCTTCATAAGCTGCAGTGGAGACATACCAGATTTGAATGCCAAATGTCACACAAAAGCAAAGGGATCTGAGAGGTGGGTTGTCGCCAAGTAAGGGCCAAGTGCCTTATTTCATCTCTTGAAAGTTCCAGAGGGTTTTCTGGATGGGTGCAAACAAGCCGAGATTGGATGGCCAACATCCTCTTGAAGATCCAAGATGATTTGGAGGGCTTGTGTTGAGTTGTACGTGCTCAGTAATTAAAAGTGCACAAAACATTTTTTTGCAATCAGTTCTCAGAATTGATCCACTACTCATCCAGGAAAAGATTAATAAATAAAGGGCCATTTAGGGAGACCTGCTTCACCCAGAGGACCTACACCAGTTCACTCACAGGGAAGAATTAAACAACAAAGCTAGAAGGAAGCTTGCTGCAGGTGGATACTGACATGAACAAGGAACAGAAATGAGAAATCAAAAGACATGCCTAGGAAAAAGGAAGCCCATTCTAAGGCTTGGGGACCAGGGAGAGAGGTAGGGGTGAGGCTGAAGACACAGGTTAAGGTTAGCTGGTGATCAAGCTGGCTTTGAGTTACTGCGTGTTAGCTTTGTCATAAGGAGACAAAGTCATTTAGGCTCTCTAGGACTCATCTGACCTCTCTGTGGTCAAGTCAAAAGAGTAGACTTATTTCACAAATTTGTTTTAAAAATTAGGTGCAGAAGTCCATGGGGAACACAGTGCAGCTCCTGCAACGCAGGACATGCCCCCCAGCAAAGTCAGTGTTATTAAGGGTTCTCTAATTAGAAAAGGAGGCTAATACATGGTGTAGCACTGTTTCCTAACTCTAAAAATTTCCTCTTGTTGTTCCCTCAATTTGGAGAATACGACTTCAATGTACAATGATTCCTTCACTTTATTCTTGTTTTTCAAGATTGTTTGAACTACGTTAGGGTCTGTTCATTTCCATATCAATTTTAAAATAAGCTTGTTCGTGTCTACAAAAGCCTTGCTGGGATTTTGATAGAAACTGCAGTAAATCTGCAGATCAACGTGGGAAGGACTGACATCTTTACTACTTGAATCTTCCAACCCACGGACACAGTGCCTGTGTTCATTTATTTAGCTGTTCTTTGATTCCTTTCTCATTATTTTGTTGTTTTCAGTGTACAGATTCCGTACCTGTTTTGTTAAGTTTATACCTAGCATTTAATTTTCTTTGGAGTGTTTATAAATGGTAGTATGTTTTAAATTTTGCTTTCTACATGTTCATTGTTGGTAAATAGAAATATCATTGAATTTTGTAACCCAAGATGTTACTGAAGTCATTGATCAGCTCTAGAAGGGTTTTTGCTCACTGTTTTTGTTTATTTGGGGGTTTTTTTGGTCAGTTTCTCTTTTAGATTCCTTGGGATTTTTATGTAAACAATTATGTCATCTTCAGCTAAGAACAGTTTTATATCTCTGTTTCTAATCTGAATCCCTTTTGTCTCTTTTTCTTGTCTTATTGCAGTTGCTACAACTTACCAGTGTCATTTTCACATATGGTTTCCTCTTATCTCTCCAATTTCATCCCCTAAGATGCTTCCTCTCACTTATTTCCTCCTGGGTACACGGTCTTCCTCACCAACCCCCCAACGTGCTGAGGAAGCAAGCACGCACCTCAGGGCCTTTGCAGCTGCTGCTTCCTCCCACTGGAGCAGTCTCCCTCTAGACATCAACCTGTCCTCTGCTCTCTGTTCAGATAGTCTCTTCTATATAAGGTCTTCTTTAAGGATCCTTCATAAAACAGCAACCTTCATCCCAGTATTTGGAGCCCCCATGGCCATGCTTTATGTGGACTCAGGGCAATCCTCACTACCAGACGTGCTTTGTCCTTACTTGTTTGCTATCTGTCTCTTGTCCTAGTTTAAGGGCAAGGACCTTGTGTCTGTTAGTCCCCTCAAAAATATCAGTTCAGTGAATGAATAAATGAGACAGAAATGATCTCCCCCATTTTCAAATCACAAACTGAAGTCGACGTATAGAGAGATTAATTGACCTGTATGAGATCAGCTTCTCGGAGGAAGGACATTGACCTGCACACATAGAAAATGAGGTTCTGTCCTCCTTCCTGCTTCAAGGATATCAGTCAATTGATGGGATAATCATAAGCTGAGTGTGTTTAAACTGTTACTCTGACAGCCATGCAGGGTATGGCCAAGGTCCAGGGCTCCCACAGACAGAAAAATCCTGTGTAGACCTCCACCTGCAAAAGCCATCCTAGAAAGACAGGAGAAGGTGTTCTGCCTGGGGAAATTCACACCATTTCTCAGGCACGTGTTTGACTGCTTAATGTCAATACTCAAGGATCTACGTGCCACATAATCTTCATTACTTTATAATTATATTTCAATTTCAAAAGTGTTCATTCTATTTGTTTTCGGGGAAATCTCTTTTGAAACTTGTCAAGTAATTAGTTGATCAGCTTACCTTTCAGCATCAAGTGGTATTTTATCTTAATCTAAGATGTCTTTAATAACAAGGTATCAGTGATGTGATAATTCAATTCAGACGCCTCCAGAGACTGACTTACATTATATTCTTCATACAAAAGCAGAGACTCACTCAACCAGAATGGGGCTATCTGCTTGCAGTTATATTTAGCACTGTTGACAAACTCTGCATTGAAGATGTAACAAGTACTTCTCAACATAAGATGTGTAATATATGAAAGTAAAATGTGTAACATTTATTAAATAAAATTATATGACTATTTCATGATATAGTTCATTTCTCATAATAGAGTTCATTTCTTGCCTTAGGTTTTGAAGACTTACAGCCAAATTTAATTTAGGGATCAATTCATTTTGGTGTCGGCAAGAACCGTATCTTCTGCACCCTTTTCAATGGACTTTACACCTTTGTTCTCACTGTCTCTTCCCTCCCATCCTCTTCCTCCCTCGCTCCTTTCTCTCCCTCTTCCTTCCTTCCTTCCTTCCTTCCTTCCTTCCTTCCTTCTTTCTTCCACTCTCTTAAACACACCAAACATCTTAAATTTTTCTTAAACTCTTAAACATCTTAAATTCCTCCAAGGCATCATTTTTCATGTATAATATGCTTATTATATTTTATGATAAATTTTGTAAATATAATTAAAAATTGGCTCTGCCAAACAATCTGATTTCTTCACAGAAACCTAACTGGACCCTTGTAGGTTTTAAGGACTGAATGAACTCTCTCACGTCTTACACTGGTATTTGGGGTACCAAGAAATAAAACTATCTGATGAACGACCTCCTTTATTTGAGGGAGCCTGCACAGGCTTGCAATATACACTAAAGTATGGTGACTGCTTGGTTGGTTTGTTCCATCCAGAATGTTTGGCATGGTCTCTCAGTGTCTGCATCTTTCAGTAAGAGGGGTGTGGGGTAAGTAGCCAGGCATTAGGTGTTTGGTTATAACCTCCCATCATTACTGAAACGTGGGATTTGAAACATTACTGCTAGTATTAGGATTACTTCTTACTACAGGTAAGCACCAGGGAGTTTCAAAAACTTGTGCAAAGCACAAGGAAAAGAGCAAAGCTCAGAGGCAGAAACACCAAAATGCACAAACTCTAAAGCTGGACTCCTGGGTTCCACTCTTACAACCCCCAGTGACTACGCAGGGGCCTTAGACAAGTCACTTTTCTGTGCAAGTTTTCTTTGTGTATAACAGGAAAATCGTAACAGCGCCTACTTCCTGGGATTGGTATGACGTTTAAATGTGTTAATCTTCGGAAAGCACTTGGAAAGGCATCTGGCACATGTGTGAGCTCTCACTATTTGTGAGCCAATGTTGACACACTATCTGTGGACCAGGAGGCGCAGTTACATCACCTTACAACGTCCCTCCCAGCGGCACAGCAGATGAAGAATCAACAGCTGCCGAAAACGGTTCCCGGCGGGTGTAGCATCACCGCCGCATCATTGTTAAGTCACTGCACTGATTCTGAATCTGTGTCTTGTCATTTCTCTGCAGAGATTTATGCAGAGTGTTTTTTATTTATGTGTTCATTCAAAACATACTTATTCTCTTGCACTAAGGTGGGTTCTGTCGGAAAATCCAAGATGTAATAGATTGTACCTGTAAAGATGCATGGCTAGCATCATAGGGAAAAGTAGAAAGACAGATGGACTGATAACGAGAGATGGATGGATAGGTCGAGATAGATGACACCTACGTGATAAATAGGTGGAGATCAGGTCTAGAGATATAAAGATCAGATCTTCATCTACCTACCTATCGGGACCACCTAGGACAATTATTTAACTAACACCTGCCCTACTTCTTAGGAAGTTCTTAGAAGCATCCATTTATTTTTGTTGACAACTGATCAGCCTTCACCTTTGATGTTTCTAATTGTCTGTTTATGTTCAGCTAACACCACCAAGCTGTTTGCTTCTCTGTGCAACTGTTTTGCTAAGTCAATGCTCGGATTCTGCCAGGAACAGGTAGTAGGCCTGTCTCTGCTTTTGCAGACACTCTGACATCAGGCATCCCCTCGCAGCTGGATTGTTTCCGGGGTGAGTGGTGGAGACCCACCGTGTCCACCCAAATCGCATCCCTGCCCAGTTTCACACCCCCCGCCTGGCTTCAGACCACAGGAAGGAATTGATGGCGTTGCTAACCCACACTTCACCAAGGGCCTTAGATACCAATTTGTAGGTTCTTAGAGATGCCAGCTCACTGCAGACATTGGTTTATTGGGTGGGTGGGAGGGGGAAGGAGGGGCCCCTGTCTGCAGCTATATTTGCTGGTTTTGCCTAATGACTCAACACAGGAGAGCCTCCTATCAGCTCTCTCCCAGCACGGCACTCTTCTCTGCTCTCCCGTCCCTTTTCTTTCCTTACCCCGATGTCTGCCGGCTCCCAGTACCCCCCACCCCACCCCGCCTCTCTCCGCCCTCCTGGGTTGGGCTCTGCCTCCAGCCCCAGGAAGCCTGCCGCCTCCCAGGCCTCGCACACAGCCAAGAAGGCAAGGGGCTGTTTTCCTTCCCCGCTTTCTTTGTAACTCTTAATGATCTTTTCTTTGTGACTCCGGTCCCCAATTATGTGCTCAAAAGGCAAAGTCGACGCATATGTACACAATGGAGGGCCTGTCTTCTCCTTGTTTTTTTCTTATGATTGTGCCTGTGAATAAAACCCCGAAATTATCAATTGGATAATAGAGCCTGTCTCAGTCTTCCAAATGGTTGAGTTCAATTGGCTGTGGCTTCAAGTAGTATTATCATTAATAATCATAGTAATAACCATCCCACCAGTCGGGTATTTACGCTCACATAATGGCATAGGAGACCCTGAGAGGGACGTATCCAGGGCATGGCTGTCTGGACAGAATCGTCTAGAAAGGGAGGGGATGCCTGGACAGACCCACGGTGGAAGGTTCCTGACCACATTCCTCATGCACCTGCTCACTCCTCGGACCCCCGTGTTGGCGCCCCGTTTCTCTGGCAGCCCACGCCCTGATGACGCCTCCAGCTCCCTGACAGTGCTGATTATCTCAAACGCTCGTTTGTCACTTTACAATGTGGGCTTGGATTGTTATTGATCTTTTAATGTGTGTCCTGTCCCTTATACTTCTATCTGGCAGCTTCACCCCAGTTCCCGGTTCCTGCTTGTAAAAGACTTAGGTTTATCAGAGATGGCTACCCTCCCTCTCACCCTTCTTGTAAATGTCTTAGTTGACTCAGGTGGGCCCGAGGGAGGGCCCACCCATGCAGAAGAATGTGATACTAATAATGCACCAGCACCTGCTGGGGTGGGACTGAGTCCCAGGGGTCCTGAGTCCTTGGAGAGCCTCATCTGGTTAACCCTTGTGATGGTGTTAATCCTCATTAATGCGACGAGATGAATAATATCTCTCCCACATGACAGGTGTCGTAACTAAAGATCAAAGAAGTTACGTAAATTCCTCAAGGTCACGTCCCTAGTGAGTTTTAGAGCTGGTCCAAACCCAAGTCCACGGTTCTCAACCACCATGGTGCTGCGATGGTGAAGGCAGGGCCAAGGGCGCCTTCTCCCCTGACAAGTTCTAACCTATGCGTCGTGTCATCTACCCCATCACGCTGAAAAGAAGCAAACAGGGCAAAGTGAGAAGGAAAAAGTGATCCTGTACCTCACGGAGTTGGAAATAATTGTCAGATTCCTTTGGTGTCGGGAGAGCTGCTGCCCGGTGGCCCAGGGTCACCGCGGGGTGGTGTGAGGAATTGCGGAAGCAAAACACGGGGTCCTCTGCTTGTGATGTTTAATCAGTGCGTGAGGGGACCTGAGTTCACAGTGTGCTCTGGCCCCGGGCCCGCGGAGCTGGCGGAGGTGGGCACGGCCCCCGCTCCCCTCCCCAGGGCACCGTTTCTTTCATTCGTCTGTCAAGGCTGGCTCAGCCCTGCTTCTGAGCTTGTCTCTCTACTGACATGGAGACCCTCTCCAGCCCCGGTGAAATACTTCCAAGCAAAAGAATTTCGTTAAATAACATTTATTTTTGTCTAATCCCAGCGACGCTTCCTTCCTCTGCGCTGTCTCGTAGGCATGGCGTAAAATGTTCAGAAGCTTCCTAAACCATCATTTTTCCCCCCCGGTACACTCAGTCACATTATCAGAGCTCCTTAGTGATAAATGCTTCCCTGGTATTTATCCCAGCACTTTGGTGACAGTCGTTTCAGAGCTCTCTTTGTATTCTGTTACCTTCAGCTGCACGTCACTGTCACTTGATTGAATGTATCGCATTCGTTTGGGGTCTATTGTTGAATGACGAGAGAATTGATCCTTCAGCAATTACCTACTTATTGGGGCCAAGCAAGGTCAGGGACATCGCTGGAAATTTTTTAATGCGGGTATAATCGAAGCAATAAGAACTCCTCATGTGTCATTTTCCCTTCGATATTAAATGAGGAAATTAAATAAAATATGATTGTGCCGTTTTTGGTGATTGACAATATCTTCCTTGAATTCCTCATTACTTCCCTATTGTTTTGTCAGGTTTGCCTTTGTTTTATTGTCATTGTTGGGTTTCACTGCTTGGTTGTAAGGTCTGTTTTGCTGGAATTTTCCTTCCTTCTCCTCCTCCACAGACACGCCCATCGTGCAGGCAGGGGGGACTGGCTGGACTCACCTTTCACATTTCCTACTTTCCCTGGTGACGGGGATTGGTTGACATTTTCTGCAAACCCTGTTCCTATTATGAATTGGAAACTGGATTTCAAGCTCCAGCACGCTCAGAGTTAAGCTGCCTTGAAAAGGTGGAAAAGAAATAAATGGGAAAAAGGGAAAGACTTAGAATAAGAGACCATTTGTAACAATGAAACAGTCCCATCGCCCAAAACACAGCCTTCTAAGTGCATCGTCTGCTGCAGTTAAGCTGTGAGATTCCTCTCCTTTCAGAACTTTCGAAAAGGAGCCCCCTTTGCTTCCTCACCTGCTGACTGTGAGCCCCGCTAATAAGTACATCACTTCCATTATTGTGACCATGACTGTAATTCATAGATTGTTGTCATACAGGAAAGAAAACCCTTGCAGATAGGGCAACAGTCCTGAACTTTCAAAAGCACGTGTGGCATTTTTGTGGTTTTGAAACGGAAGTGAAATCAGTTCCTTAGAATCCCTTTGTGCATATCTGCCAATATCCACGTGTCACAATTCAGTAGAATTTGATGCTCTTTAAAGTATGACTTAAATTATCATCTATTAGAGTCCAAGTTGACAATTCTTAAGTCTCCGTTAAAAGACATGTACCCACACGTGACCTGTACAAACACAAACTGTGGAAACACCCGAGTGAACGCTGAGGGTAAAGAAAGAAGTTTCTCTTCATACACGAGCGTGATCGTAGGTGAACTGTGATCCTACAGGCATGTAAACACACACACACACACACACACACACACACACACACACACACACAGAGACACGTACGCCCTCATGATTGGCTTAGCCTGTGTTCTGCCGCTGGGTTTAACTATATTTTCAGACTCGTCCAAACGTTCGATTTTTGTAATTATTGTTGGGATTTTTTTTTATCTTGCTCTACATGGAAAATAAAATTGTGATTTAGAGAGCCTGGTCCCAGTGGTCCTGTCTTGCGCGCAGCAAACGGTTCCATGTCACTCCCTGCATCACAATATGGGAGCCACTGAGCTTGGCGGCAGCTAATCCTCTGAGCCTGTTAATAAGCTTAGGAGCACGTTCATTGAAGGCTGAGCGCTGGGCACAAACAGGGAGAATATATCTACTGGGGGAAGCTGAATTGGTTTTAATCATCTGCTAATCACCAGTAATGAGACCTACTCTGGGGAAGAAAAGAAAAACAGATAGTCGAAGGGAGGTTTTGTTCTTCGCAGCAGAGTAACAGGGAACGAGAGGGCAGCTGTTATTAGGGAAGAAAGGATGGAAAGAAAGAAGGGATTTGGCCCGAGCAGATGACGCGTCCTCTGCAGCGCTCCGTTTTGTTAGCTGAGTGTTCCTTTCATTCAGTCCCTAAAACTTCAGATCTTGCAGCCTCCCCGACAGACAGCCCACCTCGAAGATATTGCTTCTGGAAGAAAGGGCCCTCCCCCTGGGACCCCCGCCTCCACATTTGCACCTCCAGCGCCTCACCAGGGCACTCGACAGGGTATCTCAGCCTGAGGAGGGAAGGAAGGGAAAGGGCAGCTCTGGGTGGGCACCAAAGTAAAACTGGGTGTGTGCAGGGGAGGGGTGTGCGCAGAAAGCAGGGAGACCCCTTGTCACGAGAAATCCAGAGAGGAAGGACCAGGTGCCGTGTCAGCCCTGGCCAAACCGGGCGGATGGCCTTTCTAAGCCCTCTGCTCTCAAGAGCACTTGGGGCCTGGCTGCCATGTCGGGTGCTCCCATTCACAGACCCTTCCTTCCAAAGTTCAAGCACTTGCAACTGCTAATATTATAACCATGTTAAAGGGGTGGGTTCGGGACACTGCTCTCGTGGAACCATTGTTTTCCATGAGACGTTAATAACATACTCGCCTGAATAATAGTTCTATAAGTTTGTTTTCTATGTCTGCGAGTCTGTTTCTGTTTTGTAAATAAGTTCACTTGTCTCATTATTTTAGATTTCATACATAAGTGACATCAGATGGTATTTTTCTTTCTCTTTCTGGCTTCCTTCACTTAGTATGACGATCTCCAGGCCCATCCATGTTGCTGCAAATGGCATTATTTTATCCTTTTTTATGGCTTTGGGGTTTGCAGACGCCACTATATACAAACAGTTAAACAGCAAGGCCCTACTGTAGAGCCCGGGGAACTATATTCAATACCTTGTAATGGCTTATAATGAAAAAGAATATGAAAAGGAATCTATGTGTATATTAATACATAACTGAATCACTATGCTGTACACCAGAAATTAACATGCAACTGTAAACTGACTATATTTTAATAAAAATTTTTTCTAGAATACTTAATATATGTGACTGAACCATTCTAATACCATCGCTGTCCACAATGACTCTTCCTTCTGCAAACGTTCCAGAGTGAAAACCTAAAAGCACGCCATCTGCATTTTGTCCCCTGCCCTGCGTTCCCAGCTCAGAAATTTCCACCAGCTCTCAGCAACCTTATAATGAAATCTAAATGCAGTCCCTGGGTTCCAGCATCATCACACCCTGGCCCAGTTCCCTCTCTCCAGTCCCATGGTCAACACCTCGGCCCCCGTGTGCTCCATGTCTGCCAACTCAAGGGCTCACTGTTCCCAGGCAAGTGTGACCTCCCCTCACAGCCTTTGTGAGTACCTTGCACTCTTGGTGTGCCCTTTGCTGACTACTGCTTTTAATTTTACCAGTGTTTCACAGTTTGCAGGAAGACCCTTCCCCCAGCCTCAGTAATTCCCCCTTTTCTCTGGGCTGTCGTGACTATTTGCTTGCAAGCATCCTGCAGGTGAAGCATGTTCTCGAGAATCATGATTTCTGTACAAGTCTCTTCCCCTCCAGGGCAGTGCCATTTTTCTTTGCAGCCTCGCACCATCCAAAACGGGCCTGTACTTAGGAAACTCTCCATTTGCTGAAAGAGACTGAATATTAAGACCTTTAGTAGAAGAAATCAGGTGAAGATTTTAGCATTTTGTAAATATACATTTAAACATTTAGTTGGGACACTGGGTGTAAGTAAGAAGACACACTTGAACGTTCATATTTATTTTTTTATTTGGGAGGCTATTTATAGTCATTATTCCAGCTACAGGCAGTGAGCCGGGGCTGGGGAACAGCAGAGTGAAACTATAAAGTGTGTTCTAGAGAAAAAAATGGAAAATGCAAAGCTGGTGGAAAACGTTCACTGAACATCTGAGTCATCGTTTCATAAAACTCTTCACAGGGTACGAACCAGTGCTGAGGCCTCGAGGCCTCGGGGAATGCGGCACCTGCCTGGGGGAGGCTACCGCCTTCGAGGGGAAGGCGAGTGTCTGTAAGACATGGAAGCGATCAGCGCGGTCACGTGGTGTGAACCTGCAGACACCCGGCGATCCTGGGGAGGGAGTTCTCCCTCTGACTGAGCGGCCTCCTCAGAGGGACACTCAGAGAAGGGGTGACCTGGAAATCACAGTCCAGGACACCATGAGAAGACAGCTGGGACAGCCAAAAAGAGGAAGGATAAAGGCATCGGGAGACCAGAGACGTCTCTGTGCTTGCTGGGGGAACGCTGAATGCTCTGGTGTGGGGAGAGGGGATCGAAAGTCTGTAATCAAGAGTTCAGAGGAGCAGACATTGGACACGACATACAGTTTGTGGCTTATCAAAGTGTGAGCAGATTATTCTATCTCCCAACTTCTAAGACACCGAAGTCATCTCTAGCTTGCCTTTGGAGGTGGGGTAGATGATATCAAGCAGAAAATATTGATTTTAGGGCCAAATATATGAAATCCCAGAAAAGTGACTCTATCCCCTAGGCGGCAAGTTGTTTATCCTCTCTGAGCTTCCTTCCCTTTTTATTTAACAAATGATGAAATGTCAACCTCTAACCTCTCTCTTTTATTTTTTTCCTGGAGCGCAAAGTGAAGTGGCTTTATTAAAGCACTGTGCACAATGTTTACAATGAAGACTTATCCAGTCATTTCCTTTTATTCTTTCTCTCTGGTCTAGGTATAGTAATGAGCTAAATGGCTGGTTGCTGATTCGTGAATTCAAAAGATCTAAGCAAGTCAATTACCAGAAATAGATACTTAGGTGGTTCTGTAACTTTTAGTCAGAAAAAGATCAAGTTATGCTGCAGAAACAAAATAACCCTGAAGTCAATGGCTCATGAGGACAACAGTTTATTTCTGGCTCACCGTACATGTATCTAATTGTATCAGCTGCACCAAGTTGCTAACAAACACAGGAACTTAGGGGTGGCTCACCTGGCAACCAGATCACCTGAATTTCCAGAATTTGCCCCAACAGAAGAGAAACCTGGAAGGTCACACACCAGCTCTTAAATGCTTTGACTCAAAAAGGACACATGTCACCTTCACTCAGCCCATCACACAGCATCCCCTTCCTAGAGCAGGAAATCCATGGATATTTGCTGAGCAGTAAATGCCTCTTCCAAAATTACACAATGACGAGGCATTTAGTAGGAACTGCAGACAGCATGCATTGAACTTAAATTAAGACTTTTATGTCTTTCCTATCCCCTCCCTGACTTTTAAAACTATAGCCTTATTTCATGCTCAGCTCACAGTAAAAGGAGATTTCTGGAACATACGGTGAGTTTGCTCACTTGGCTGGGCTTAGAATAAAAATAGCCAGCAGCTTCCAAGGCTCCATCTGGCTCTCACCTTTTGGGGTGTCCCTGGAAGAGCCCTGCCCGCAGTGACCAGTGGCCCCTACGCCCGTCACTTCCCCTTGGTTTCTCATGCCTCCTGTTTTCCCTGTTTCCCACTAGTGCGTCTGCCTCTGCATTTTATCTTTCCGTCTGTCAGGCCGATTAGCATACTTTGACAGATTAAAAGGCTAAGGTCAAACCAACAAACCCCTAAAGAAATACTGCTAATTATTGTCATATGTTTTTTAAATGCTTTGCTCTTCAAAGAATTTAACAGGGAATAAAATTCAACTTTGTATCCCAAGGGTGGGTTTAATATTATATTAAAAAATGAGTCCCTGAGCTTTCTGTGTTCCGTGAAGTGGAAGAGCAGTGACCTTATCCCAGGGGTCGTGGTGGTCACTTCCACTTCTGATGAGTCTCCTTCTAAAGTGACCCACCAGTGTCTTGCAATCCAGCAATAAAAGAGTCCAGGGAGATGGGACTCGCATGCATATATAACGACCAAAGTTAACATCAAGGCAGGAGGTGGAGTTGACAACCCAGAGAGACAGTGCAGCATCATGGTTGGAATTCTAGCCTCATCCTATGTGTGCTGTGAGACACCAGGCTCACTTATTCCCTCCATGCCTCAGTTTCCTGATCTGTAAAATGGGGACTCGGGACTACAGTACCTATCTCATCAGGTTGTCACGGGAATTAAGATGAATTTGAAAAGTGGTCCTAGAGACTTGTTCCCTGTTGATACACCCTTGACTTCACAACCTTACCTTTATGTCACCACGGAGCGGCTGACCTCTTTGATGCTCAGAAGGAAAGCTCAAGTGTTTTTTAATTCCTAAAGGATTAGTCACCTGGCTGATGGGTACGTGAGGAGATGGAGCCAAAACCACCCACTGCAGGAAAATGGTACCACGGTCCTTGCCACATGCAGGGTCACTGATGGTCACGCTCAGCCCTGCCAAGAGATGTGCCGGAACAACAGGTCTGGAAGGGAGACATTCAGTCTCTAGTCACCCATCAGGTTTTTTTTAAAAATCAACTTAGAAGACAATAATTGAGCCGTGTTGATTGCACTGCCCCTCCAGCTTCGGTGCCGTGTTGGTGATGAGCCCGCTGGTTCCCAAGTGACTTATGTCAGGGGGCTTGGGGGAGCTTGAGAGGAAGCGGGGGTGTGGGGGAGAGGAAGGAGGAAGGAGAGGAAGGAGGAAGGAGCGAAAGCACTAAACTCAAAAGCTAATTATTCAGCATCCTTGGAAAGATGAGAACATGACAGCCTCCAAGTAAGAGGCATCTAACAGCTCAAGAAAGTCCCCAGTGAAGCCGCTCCCTGCAGGCGAGAGGCCAAACGATGACATCAAGTGGCCACATTACCAAAAGTTATCCTATTGATTTCAGGGAGGTGTGTTTTCCCTAAGATGATCACCAGCTTCTAAAACCTCCTTTCCTGCTGACTTGGAGCCTGCTGCCCCAAGTCCGACTCAAGTTGCTCAGGACGCCTGCGCGTCTATGGGTGAGCGTGTCGGCTGCTGTGAGAGTCCGGGCAGCACTGGCTCAGAGGGCAGGTGGCAGCCGGGTCCCAGGACCCAGGGGCTTGTCATTGGGGAGAAATCTGGAGCGATGTGTGTCATTTGTGTGTTGCAGAAAAACATGTTACAGCTCAGTTGTAACAGCAACCTGGATCCGGGCGAGAGACCAAGCAGCACTTGGAGAGCTGGAGAACTCAGGTTTATTATGCCAACGGGCCCAGAGGAGTTAATACTCCAAGCTCTGGACCCCGTCTGTAGGTTTACACAGGCCTTTATAGGCTGCCAGTTTTACACTTGGCAACATCAGAAGTTGACCAACCAGGAACAAGCTTTGTAGAAATAGGCCAATCAGGAGTGAGAGAAATAACCAATCAGGAGTGAGGGAAATGGATCAATCAGGAGTGAGAGAAATAACCAATCAAGAGTGAGCTCCATGCAAATGAAGTACTACAAATGGACCAATCAGAAGTTAGGGAAGTGGATCAATCAGAAGTGAGAGTAATAACCAATCAGAAGTGAGCTCAGGGAACCAATAGAATTTTAGGGGTAAGTAAGCCGGCTCAGAGGCAAAAAGTGAGATAGAGCGTCTGGGCCTGGGAACCAGATGGTGCTGGCGTGAGAGTAGTGGCCCTGCTTGCGAGTCCTGCCGGTCTTTTTATGGGGCTCCCCGCCTCATTGCAGGGAATGCTCTGTTCTGGGATTTGGGGAAATGCCCCCCTGAACCATTGGGGGCCTCCCGAATTCATTTGTTTACAGCTGGGAAGCAGAAAGACAAGCACTGAACTTCACACATGGTGAACCTCGCCTTGAAGTCCACCTTGGAGGGAGGTGGGGAGGGGGCCCTGGAGGTGCCTCTAACATCTGGATTATCAATGGCAGTCTTTATTTTTAAGGAATATGATGAGCAGAAGAAGATTTAATTGGGATATAATTGCCATAGAGCATTGGATTTGTTTAGGTGTCCCACATTAAGGATTTGGTAATTGTGTGAACTGGGAAATGATCGCCGTAGTAAGCTTAGTCAGCATCCGGGGGGAAAGAACTGTTACTGGCACAAGGACCCACCTAAGCGAAAACTGGAACAGAATCTTAGAAGAGCATCTACTTCTAAGAGAAAAAAAAGAAACGTTCTCCGTACAAGACTGAATATAATGCCATTTTAAGAGCTCAGCTAATTTGTTCCCCAAAAATGACTTCTCTGGGGTACAGCAATGGGTGGATAATGCCAGTGGGTAAAAAGTGTCATGAATTTTGCCTGTATTGTCCCTCCACAAAGCATCAAAACGCATATCCCACTTTCCTGGCCACTGTTCTTGGAGGCAGTCAGTTAGTGGAAAGCCAGGTTGATACAGGGCATCTTGCAGTTTACATCTGAACGAGAGCCAAGAGGAAGTGTCTTTCTGTCGCTGGTGAACTTGCGTCTTGCGTGGGTCCAGAGAGCGCCATTGTGTCCACGACACCAAGCACCAAGGCGCTGGTGCCCTTGAACTCCAAGCCAGTTTCCCTGCACATGCCTCCTCCTCCCTGGGACACCTCCCGTGGATGCTGAACATATTCAAATCTCCCCCTAAAAGGTTTAGTCTGGGTGGCTTCTTCAGTACTGTTTGAACATTAAATATGCAAATAATCATCACTACACTTCCCACAATTACACATGTTTGCGAGCACCATGTCAAGTGCTGGCAGCGGAGCAATCATTTGTGAAGACGAATATTCCATTCCAAGAGATGTCATGCTGCTCAGAAGATTCTTTTTTTGTATGAGTAGCCACACGGCTGCTTCCTAAAGTGTGCGAATGAACACGGCCGAGCTGCCAGAAGCTGCCGGGCCCTGCCCTCAGCAGAGCACGTGTCACTCCCCCGCCCCAGCGCCCGACAGAGATGCTGGGACTCCAACCGTGTCCAGTGCGTCCAGTGTGTCCAGTGAGGATGGAGAGGCTGAGGATGGTGAGGATGGAGAGACACTTCTGCGGGCGGGGGCTCCTCTAGTCCCTCCTCCCCCCACGCCTCCCCGCCCCGTCCCTCCTCCTCTTCTCAGAGGGGGCCTCAGAATATTTTGATTCCTGAGTTCTGACATTCACGTGTTTGTAACAGATGAATTGTCATTCACAGCTTGGGGGTGATGGGAAGAGCCTCCCCAAAGCCCAGCAGGGCTGCCTCCTCTTGACCATATTTTTTCTCTCTCCTTCCTTCTTCCTCCTCTTCCCTCCATTCCTTTGCTCTCTGCTTTTCCCCTCCAGATTCCTCACTGAGTTACGGATAATTGCCACCGTTTACTTTTATCGCATCCCAAGTGGCAGCTTCGAGGGGCCTGGATGGGAGTCAGCACTAATCTTACCTTCTCCCAAAGTCGGAAAATCCCAAGTCTTGCCGGGCCCAATTGATAACCCTTGTGCTTCTTTTCCATGAAAGACGGATGGCTCTGGCAAGCTTGGGAGACTGCAGATAATAGGATTGACTTGGTACTTAAATCTCAGTGAACCAGGACAGCATAAGTAATTAGCGAACTGGATCCATCCTGGGGCGCTAATGATGGCTAAGTCCGCCCCCACGCCCTTCTGAAAACGGCCCGACGCACACCCATCTCACACAGATAAAAACCAAAGGGACACTGCTCACAGACACCCTTTATCCCTTCTTTAGTGCACAATTTATCCTAGGAGGGGAAAAAAAATCTCATTTTCCTCCAGTGATACCCCGAAGACCAAGTGACCAGACTCCCACCAGAGTTCATTCTGATCACAATTCCACTGCTGGTTTTAATTAAGAAAGGCTAATTAAGAGAAACTCTGCATTTATCTTCTTATCTACTTGTCTGCCACAGACTTGCAGACAGGACCCATATTTGTGTACAATTTGGCTACTGGCTTTCTATCAGTGGGCCAGTGAGGGGCCTCCCTTGTTATCCCTGTGGGTGTGTTATAAGGCTTTCAAAAGTGTAAACACTGACTCGCTGCCCACCTCCCAGGGTAACTTTTAGCACATCAGAGCCTGCCTTACGTTCGTATGAACGTACGTGTATATTTACATATAAAATTACACACACGTGTGCATGCACACAGAGTCCACATGTGTGTGGATACAAAACTGATTATACCAGGAGTCTCTGTATTTTTCCTCCATTAATTCAAGTGTAAGGCATTTGTGTACAGACCCGCCTGCTCTCCCATTTTTCTTTTTACACAGAGTGACGGCACTTTATGAGGATAATTTAGATAAATGTCTTTGCCTGGAGTTCACTTTTCCTCCCAGCAAACATGATCCCCAAAGAGCTGCAAAAGACGAAGGATGCTGCGCTTTGCTCCAACATGTGTTCCGTGGTTGGAGCAGACCTCCAGGTGGCCATCTCCCTTTTCTTTTTTTTTTTTTTTCCTCCATCTGATTCCATCAACCTCCCCAACAACTGAAATGTCCAGAGGAAACACTCTGGAGACGATGACCAGGGACTCTGAGAACCAAACATGGATGTGTGAGGTGGGTCCATCTCCACCCAAAGGCTGGCAGTAGCCAAAGTGCCCGCCTGACCGCTTTCTGAGGGGATTACTCAGAACTCGATGTGACAGACTATGAACCCAGTTCCTGGGCTTTGTCCCGGCAAAGGGGCCTTAACGCCAAACACAGCTCTGCCTTTGGTTCCTTTCAGCCACTCTCTGTAGTGATTGCCTTTCTGAGACCCTACATTTGGGGGCTGGAGAGGGCACAGGCAGATGAGCCATAATAACTGGCCAGCGAGAAGCCGGCTTGTGACGAATATTCCTCCCATTCCATCCCCCAAACCAACCCTTTCTTCTCTTGATGTGAGAGGTTTCTGTCCGCAGTTCTCTGTGTCCCAGGGGCTGGCTCCCCAGAAGCTGTGTTTGTGTGGGAGCACAGAACACACGCACCTCGGTACGTCATCGTCCCAAAGACCAAATGCCCTGAAAACTTGCTCAGTGGTTAATATTTGAGGAGACACCTGGTGAGATGGGCACTCCATCTTTCCTCACAGTCTTTCCCTGACTGGGAGGCCTTCAGACGCCTGTCAGAGGAAAGGCAGGCAGGGTCTCTCCGCCAAGAGTGTGGATGGAGAAATTCTGTTTCCTCCTGGAGACTCTCCTAAATTCTGATTTGATTTTTTTTTTCCTACATACAGATTTTCCTAAGTTTCAGTCTAAAACTTGGCTTTTATGGTCAAACCCAGACCCATCTGTATGAATATTCTTGTTTCAAATTTGCTCCCTTGAGCAAAGTCAGTTTATGTTGACGGTATGATTTTGCCCAGAAGACATCCTAGGTGTTTGCTGGGGGTCCATGAGCGCTATTCATACCAACAGTCTTTAAAACAGGTCTCTCCACTAATCAACAAGTTTTACACCAAAAACATTTTGTTATTTTAATAATTTTCTACCTATACCAAGGAATAATGGTGACCGATTTTTTAAAACCTGCTTTTTCCAGTATCGTCCCGCATCGTGCAAACCCACAGTTGCCGCACTCACCGGCCCACCACAGTAGAACTGAAGTATGTAGTTTATCATTGCTTTAGGAGAACCAGTGACAAGTTAAAAATGTTTATTTTAAATTTTAAAAATAGCACCATAGAGTAAGTCGACTTGAAAGGAGGAAAACAATTTTAACTCTTCTGGGAAAAGTGGCACTCCTGTAAGGTATTTTTTAGGGTAACACATACATCCAAATTAGCTAAGAACGCTGTATATTAAAAGGTCATGAGATATTAAAGGCAAATATGTATGTCTATGCTACAGCCGAGTGGGGAAGATGGGGGGTGTTGCCGTCCGATTGCCTGGTGCAATGCCCAGCCTCACTCTCGCTAGCTATGCTTTCTTGGACAAGTTCTATCACTGCTCTCCCTCAATCTCCTCTTCTATAAAATGGGAACAATAATGGTGCTGACTCATGGGATTCTTGGAGGATTAAATCTGTCTCCATGGAAAGTACTTTAATCGTACCTAGCACAGAGTAAACATGAAAAACCAATCAGCTATTTTTAAGAAAGTTGTATCTTATTAATAAAAGTTGCGTTCTTTTTTTCTTTTTGGGGGGGGAGGTAACTAGGTTCATTTCTTTAATTTATTTATTTATTCAATTTATGTACTGAGGCACTGGAGATTGAACCCAGGACCTCATCCAGGCTAAGCATGCACTCTACCACTGAGCTATACCCTCTCACTTCCCATTTTTTTTTCATATGCCTAAAGGATTTTGTGTTTCTTCCAGAAACTCTGGTGATTTCTGAGGCACTCCCCTTGCTAAGGGAAGAAGGTCCATCTCACAGGTGTTATTCATGCATCTCCATCGTTGGTGTTTCTCCACACATGGTCCCTGTGAAGAGGTGCGGAGAGTCCCGAAGGTGCAGACCAGCAGCCAGTCAGCCCTGCACCCACCCCCTGCACCTGGGGCGATGCTTTGCTCATGATGTTCATTTAAGGTCTGTTCAGTGGAGGATGACTTCCAGACCTAGACTCCTCCCGCCCGGAATCAGAACATAACTGATAAATGTGCTGATGTGAGCTGTGATGAAGTCCGCTTTTAAAAGAAGCACGAGACTGGGGTTAGAAAACAGAAACTGCCCTTTCCGTTAGAGCACTGGGATTGGTTGTCGGACGCCATGTGGCCCTAACGGAGGGGCCATGAGTGGGAAATAAATGTAAGGCTACGCTAATATCACCCCACAGCAGCTGGAAATTAATGGTAAGATGGAAGACAATGTCTTCAATGTAAAATTCCATTTTTGTGTTTTAATTGTTTATATTTCCTTGTCCCCCTGGTCACTAAAAATGTTTCCTGCTTTTCTTCCTGGATTAATTTGCACAATTACAAAAATTTTTTTTGAGTATTTTGAGAATTTAAGGAGGAAACAGTTAATTAAATTTAAATCTCTTTTGGTATGATGGCCTTACTGCCACCATGTATTGTGTTTCACTGTTGATGTTTATCCTGGAAGAGTTTCCACCTGCGTGGCAGTGATTACGTGGGCATGTGAACGTCCCAGCCATAAGTGGTGGCTTTAAATGGAATCCCAGCAGCCTCACTCTCTGAGGAGCAGGGTCACATGGGCAAGTTGGACGAAATCTATGAGATATTCTTTCTCTGAAAGAGACTGAGAGAATGGGAGAGGGAGAAAATGGGTGCGAATGATTCAGTGAAGTTCAGGAACATTTTATCTGAGAGATAAGTGTGGAAGGATAAGTAATAAATGACTCCTGCCTTTCTAGAAAACGGTTGTTATCCACTGTCTACTCTGGAAGCCATCTGATAGCCCACGCCGTCGGCTTAGAAAAGTGGACCAAAAAGCCAACAGGTCAGCTCAGCAGAGAGAAGAGGTCGAGCCAAACAAACCAAAGTGCTTCATCTCACTGAGGTCTGATTAATGGGAGATCAGACACCGAAGACCGCTAAGACAAGAGCTAACTAGCCTGTAGCGAACCGGGCTGTGAAGCACACTTCACACATCGAGATGGGAGGTAATGAGATTCTCCAAAAGCCCCACATTTAGACACAACCCTTTAAACTGGACCACACAGTCCCCAACTCCTGCCAGCCACTGGCATATTTCCACGGGCGAAGTTGGAAAGGAAGGTTGGCATTTTGTTAGGGGTACTTTTTGTCTGTTTGTTCTTGACCATGGAGAGCATGATCGAGCAGCTGGTGGAAGAATAAAGGAAAACATGTGTGTACAAGCAGCAGACAATTTAGAGCGCGGCGTGAGCATCCTCTCAGAGTCTTAAACGTCAGAGCTTATGGCTGAAAAAATAATAATTCTTGGAGTGGGGAGGGTATAGCTCAGTGGTAGCACATGTGCTTAGGTCCTGGGTTCAATCCCCAGTCCCTCCATTAAATAAGTAAATAAATAAACCCAATGACCCCTCCCCACGGAAGATAATAATAATTCACATGGACCAATTTACAACTTCACCTTGGGGATTATTTGCTATTGTTTTCTGATATGGAATTAAAAAAAATTCTTCCTCTTGCCCCTCCCCTCTAAAAGATCAGTGTGAATCTGTGACCAACATGATTCATCACTGATCAATCTCCAACATTTAAAATTTTTGCTGAGGATTTCACAGCCGTCACTGGCCACTTTTCGCCGGGGAGCCAGTGCTTGGTAAACCTACATCTCCACCTAGTGGTACCAGGAGACATTGCATCGCTTTGTACGGCAAGGAAACCAAGATTCCGTCCTAGCTTGCAGCCAGCATGAAAGCCCTCGGTCGCCGAGAAGCAGAAGCACAAGATTGAAAGCTAACATTTTCATTCTGGAAGATTTTTACTTCCTTTCCATCCCCCCCCCCCAATACGTTCCTCCTCCTCAACCCTAAAAGCTGACATTATTACATTGCAAAGCAGCTGGAAAATATTCCTCCTCTCTATTTTTTATTCTTACACTGTGCTCAGAGGCTTTGACTGAAAACTCATTTGGGCAGCAAAGGATCGTCTTTCAAGTTCCCCCACCTCACCCCCCGACATCCTCCTCTGCTTTTTCATTCTTTGCCAGCTTACCACTTGGCAGGTGTCTCCATCACTAGAGGGCCAGACCCAAGTTTCTATATAGGTGTCTCCAGGCTTATCCTCAGTCTGCTCGGAAAATTACTGGCGACGCTCCCTCCCCCTTCAGGTTAATGAAGGTGCCACCTCTGCCCTCCCCAGCTGGGCTCATCCCAAACAGAGACGGGACCTCAAAACTGGCTTCCACACAGCAGCACGGAACATCCTACCCCTGTTAAGTGCCGATGCCTGTGCTTAAAAAGCACCCGTTTAACCACTCGAAGAGATCTCAGGGTTCTATAACTTGAATAATCAATAAACAGTTAAGACTGTTTTGCTTCTTTAATACCTAAAGGACGTTTGAATCTGGTCACGGTTAACGGGACATAGTTTGTTTTGCTTTTAATTTGATTTGCAAGATTGCAGAGCACCTGCTCCTCGGAGATGTTATTTCGGCTGATGGCAGGGATTCGTCTATAGATATGTCTTCTCGACACCAGATTCATGGTGGGGATCATCTCTACTGCAGGGAAATGAGAGAGCTGGGGTTTTCGGCCGGTATATGTCTGGAAAAATTAAAACTAACTACAAGAGTAGCTGCTGCTAATCCCTGTAATTAAACACTACTTGTAGGAGGGTACATTACACTGATTGAAGCTGCTGCCACTGTCTTGGACCCAAAAAATGTTTAATAATCCTACGATGCAATGTTGAATTTTTTAATACCTATTAATTAACACCCATTAACTCCAACAGAAAGCAAAAGGAAATAAATGCATTAATTGTCAGTTTGCTTCGGTTCTATCCTATCTTCTCCTTAAACCTGGACTTGTGATTCCTCGAAGTGCAGGGACGCTCCTCATGGAGAGAAATACATGGAGAGAAGGTGAGAACAGCAGAATTCTTAGGGCTTTTTAAACTTCCTCCACCTTTAGAGCAAATGTACACAATTCTTCAGCTCAGACATTTGACGTCACCAGTTCTAACCTTCTGCGTCTTTGTCTCCAAGATCACGTGGTGCCTTTTTCCTCCTAACCCCCCCCTCCCCCGTTGCTTCTAGAACGCTGCACTGACAGGTGGGGGGGTTTCACCTGGTTCGGCTGTCAGTGCATCCTCCATACCGTTCTCTGTCAGTAAGAAAGAGCTGCTGCTATTATCTTTAGGCCAGACGTGTCCACACTCACATGGAACCAAACAAGCCATCTCACTCGTTGGATGTCCTTTGGATTTTCCCACCTTCAACACAAGTGGGAAGTGATGAGGACATCCAGCCTTCAGTCGAAGGACACCTTAAGCTTCCACTAAAGGACTGGTCTAGAAGGAAGGAACGAACCGGACAGATTCTCAGAGACTGTGACACCCAGGGGAGGCTGGGTTTAGGGGTAGCAGGTCTGCGGGGCCCCACTTCATTGTAGGCTTCCTGGAGCCGCCCGTGGCCACACTGCAGCACAGATCTGCACAAAGTGCAGTCCTCCTGGGCCCACCTGTGACTGACGCGTCCCAGGATGAGCCAGGATGGTCTAATGACAGAAGAGGGCTTCCAGCAGTGTCTGCGGTGGAACACACTCTCTCTCTCTCTCACACACACACAAACAAACACACATACGTACACACACACATACACACACATACACACACTCACACATATACACACAACCACACACACATACATACCCACACACATATACACATCCACCCCCCACAGACCCCCCAACACACACATATACACACATACACATACTTTTCACACCCACACCCACATACACCCATATACACATATACATACACACACACCCCACACACATATACACACCAACCCAAACACACTTACACACACACAGCAGTTCATCAGCCTCATGTTCGGTGACTCCCTAAATGAACATGAACCCTGTATTTTAAAACTGTTAAGTGCTGAGATAAGAGTTGTAAATGCCACTCTAGAGGTAATTGAAAGCGCAGGTGTGTGGAGTGGCTTCTGGAATCTCATTACTCCCTCCCGACCCCCAGTGCCTGTGACCTAAGGAATCAGGGAGGAGTGACCAGCCCGCTTACCAACACTGCTCCCAGCAGGGAGCAGACGTGGGGGTTTGCTAACTGTTGTTTAGACTCCAGAGTGAATTATTCCCATGGCGAAAATCTTTGTGATTTAGCTGACTGCTTTGGCTCCTGCGACAGTAGCCACACCAACCCATCTGTGGCCAAAAGGTACCCTGGTTACGCAGGGACCTGTGCCGTCTGGTGGGTACCGGGCCGTCACGGTGCAGGTGCCTCGGCTGTCCGTGCTGAGGCGACGAGGACGCTGGGCTCCGAGGAGGAGGCTCTTTCGGCACCGCGGGCGTGGTCAGCGCCCAGCACGAGGCAGCGATGAGCAATGAGCAGAGGGCCTTCCAGCCTCAGCCCCGGTAGGCGCAGCAGGGCTGCGGGGAGCCTCGGGGCCCTGTCACCGGCACAAAATGTTCCTTTCACATTTCAGGGAACTTAAATCCCCCACCCTGGGCTGCTTCATCATCTCTCCAGAAACCCCTCAGACCAAGGGCTCTCACAAAGGATAAGGCTTCGGCAAACCAAAATCTTCTACCCTGTTTCTTGGTGCAAGGAGTGCGCCTTCTTCAAATACGTAACAAAGTAGAGACTCCTCCCATACACAAAGGAGAAAATCTGCTCCCAGAAGATTCCGTATCTCACCCCGCGTGTGCCAACTCCTGTGTCCCTGCCCTGAAACACACTTGTTCTGTAAGACACAGTCTAGTGCCCTCTGTTCATGCTCAGATGCTCAATAGCTTGGATAAACTAATTCTGTCATGAAAATAAGGTCCCAGCAGCACGACTCTACCTGTCCCATTGCCATCAGTACAAAATGGGTGGCTCCCCTGTTCCCGGACAGGAAAGCTCTGGTCCAGAAAGGATGGCAGGACTTCGAGGTCCAGACCTGGCTGAGGGATCCTGACATGGTTCCACACCAAGGAGCAAGTCTCGTGTTTTCAACACTGAACACGTAGGAGAACCTGGGCTCTGCGTTATCAGTCATTCCAAACTGGTTTGTTTTTAGTTTTATTCCTCTTTTGTGTAAGGAAATTGAGAACATCAATAAAGGAGGGTCAAATGGAAACCAAAAGAATCAGCCGAGTAACAAACTGATGTCTTTTAGAAGAAAAATGCAGTTCCGCGGCCTCCTGCAGCGTTCCCACGTGACAGCGGGACGCCCAAGCTGGGAGAGCTACAAAAATACCCCGGAAGAACAAATGAGGGATTGTGTGGAAATAAAAGAGGAGAGACTGAATCTACTTGCAGGTCGCCAGCATTCTCACAAGCCAGAAAGATCCTGCAACAAAACATACTTATTGTCAAAAGTGGATAAAAACTGTCCACTTCACAAAGTCAGGGATTTGTTCCTCAAGGCCCACATTGATTCCAGGATGCTTGTGGTCAGGGGAGCCCTCGTTTTTGCTAAAGTCAAGTGTCTTTCCATAAGGATGGGCAAAGGAGTCCATTTTCCTTTCACTCCACATGAGGCAACTACAGCTCAGAGGAGTTGTTTGGAGAAATTAAATATAATGGATACTTCCTCCTCTTCGCTCCCTGAACAGTCCTTCAGCCCCTACAGAATATAAAGCTGTGATATGTTTGGAATTATTGGACGGCGAGAAGAGGGGAGAAGTCCAAACCGTGTGATCCCCCTCAAAGGCAAACTGCGCAAACAAACACTTGGCTGACGTTCCGGCCCCTCTCTCCGGCAGCGGCACAGAAATGCTCCCGAGCCTTCCTCGGAGGTGCCAAGAGGACTTCACAAGTCGTCCTCTGCTGATCGTCTTGCAATCCCAGCGCTTAAATGATGGATGTGATTAGGCCTCGAGAGATTCGGTCACCAGTTCCAAACTGAGTCTTGGAGTCTGGAAGCGGGGCATGGGGAGAGTCCCAGTGTACACCCGGACATTCAGCTAAATTCCGTAGTTCTCCATCCCGTGTGGTACAGCAAGCGACACTGTGAAGAAGTCAAGGTGGTGGGAGCCCTCTCAACCCCCTCGTGGACGACTTTGCTTATAACAAGTGTCAGCGCACACTGGTCATTTATCCGCCTCCTTGTCTACTTTCCGACTTAGTTCAGAGTCACGCTGGTTACTTTTCCTGAAATCTCCCAGTTACTGCCCAGTGCAGGTTGGGGTGGGTGTTCCGTAAGTTGAAATCATTGTCTTGAATGAAAATAAGATCTCAGCCTCAGAGGCTCTCACTCACTCTTGAAATGTGCTGCTTTACTGTGTCATGCTTATGCATTCGTCCGTGTGAGTGTGTGTGGCGTGTCTGAAGACTCTGTGTTGGTCCTCTAGGAATCTTCTAGGAACCAAACAGGACGATTTACATGGAGCACTGATGGAAGAGAGATTAGAACGAATAAATTCTCAAAACTCAAGAATCATCCCATCACCTCTCACCTACTGGTGACTTCAACAAGTCTAAACACATCATTTGGACCAATAGTCCTGGAATCCTGAACATTTGTTTGTTGATGAGATGCTGAGGCTCAGGCTAAAACTTCTTTGTGACAATAGCTCAAAGAGTGTAGCAACTTGCGGAAGCATTTTAAGCATTCCTGTTTTCATCACGGGTCCTCAAGGGAGCAGGACGTCCCTGAATGTGCTAACCCCACCTAAAAAGTCTCTGAGAGTGTAAACAGACCCTTCCGTCCCTGCCCTCGTCCAAGTGGAAAGTCTTAATGAAATGATAGTGGCTTTGCAGCTACCTTTCATTTTATTTTTTGTTTACTTTTTTCATTGTATTTCCAGATCCCTCTTCACTGCCAAAGCCCCACGCTCCTCCCATCTGGTGTCTTCTCTGCCAGCGCACTCACAAAGCGACCCTGACCAAGAGCGGCGCTGGCCCCCCGCACCCTCCCTCCCAGGCTTCTCTTTTATGCTCTCTTTTACCCCCAAGTTTTCAAATCAAAATGAAGGAAAGTAAGCTGCTGTATCACACGTGAACCCTTTCTCCTTTCACCTTATAATTATGGAAAGTGGGGGGAGGGTAGAGCTCAGTGGTAGAGCGTGTGCTTAGCACACATGAGGTCCTGGGTTCAATCCCCAGTACCTCCATTTAAAAAATAAAAAAATAGAAAACCTAATTATTCTCCCTCCCAAAAATCCAAAAAATAAATAAATAAAATTTTAAAAATTAAAATAATTATAGAAAATAATACAAAGTGGGGGGAGGTGGGGAGAAACAGGGCATGGAGGGTAGGGGGCAGCATTTTGGGGAAGGCAGGTTATGGGCCGAGGCAGTGGGGTGCAGTGGTTAAGACCACTTTGCGGTGGAGTTACAGCCTGTCAGCTTATCTCCTAGATGCCTTGTCTTTAAGGTGGAAGTGAAAATGGTATTTGCTGCTCAACTGCCGTGAAGATTAAATGAATTGATGTGTCTGAAGCACTGAGTTCAGTCTCGCAGGGCTGATGATGCCCACCAAGCAGACAGCGGCCCCTGTGGTCCTGCAGACGGAGACACCGGGGAGTGATGAGAAAGGCTCCCTCCCTCCGCCCCTCACTTCCAGCCTCCCTCCGCCCTCCCCTGCCTCCCTCCCCGCTTCCCACCTCTCTCTTCTGTCCTCTCTTCCTCTTCTGCCGTTTCCCTCTAGCTCAACTCCTGATCCTGTCTGTTAAGGGCACATATAAACTACCATATGTTTACTTTTCTGATTAAGAAGGAGCATGGCCATGTTTGTGCAGTGACTTAAACCTACCTCCCAACACGTCCCCATCTAAGTCCCTAAATATGAGCAGGCAGGGCCCCAAGGAACATGGAAGGAAACACCCAACACGGTTGCCTAAAGAGAAAAGCTTCTCCCTGGTTCCTTCCTAGAAAGCGACAGGTGTTTGTATCAATATTCAAACTGCATAGTGATCATTCCAGCCTGCCGGGCACTGTTCTAGGCACAATACCACTTCAGTGTAAGTAACCCAGCATCACACCTCAAGCACTCCTCGCCTTGACCCGGCGACGTCAGCGTCGTCTTAACATGAGGGCACAGAGAATCATCAAGGTCAGGTCTCACCCAAACTCGCCAGGGCCGCCCAAGACAGAGCCGAGAGGGAAACGAGGTCCCACACTCCCCCTCATATGTCTTTTGAAGAAGAGATTAACATCTTAGCAAAAAATGTTCTATGTCATGTTCCAGACACCTGTGTATATATTTCCTTTCCTAAATCTACCAACATTCCAGTGATGTGCATCTGACATTCTGACTTCATGGAGCAAACCTTTGACCCCATTTTGACAAACTCCAACTGGAGGCCAAGAGTGGCTGATGGCACATTGTCCTGAAACACAGTCTACTCAGCATCCTTGTCACCCAGGCAAGAATCCCGGGCCCCCACCTACACGGCAGTTTTCTCTGCCTCCCTGAACTTGCTGTCACTCAGGTCAGCCAACCCCGCTACCCTCCTGCCTGGGCAGTGGTTCTGCTTTTATAAATTTTCCTTCAGTCATATACTAATTCTTTCCTTTCTTAATTACGGCTTAAATACACAACACTGAGCCTTGCTGCGTGGTGCGACTGTAATTCGTTAGCACAGGGAGGCTGTGGGAACATGTCTTCACCTCTCATCAGCAATTGGAATGTGGATCCTCTGGCTGTTTAGTTTTCCACAATCTTTATGAAGTGAAATGCAATATTAGTTTCTAAGGCTTTCCCAAGCAACTGTCCTCTAATGGGAAAACTTTAACAAAAAATACGTGTTGCATGCCAAACAGCTAACCTCACTCTCATAAATATTTATGTTTTAGGCAGAGTTGAAACATCCTTTGTAAGACGGATGTGCTTCTTTGGATTTCCAGCAAGAAAACGCCTTCTGAGCTGAACTCACTCCTGCCAATAGGCACCAGTCCTTGGTGGTGGTCTGGCGGGAACAAAGCAAAATCACCGAGCGTCCCAGAAAGAGGTCATCCCAGAAGAACTCCAGTGTCACCCTCTTTGCACTAAAGTGGAAGAAGAACACAAAAGAACAAATGTTGGGTTTGGAAGGGTCTCAAGCTGCTGTTTTGAAGTGGCATGTCGCTTGGAGGGCTCCGGTAGCTTAGCGTGGTGACTGGTTCTCAAAGTGTGGTCCTCATGCCGACAGCATCAGCTTCTTCCGGGAGCTTGTCGGAAACTACGTCCTCAGGCTCCACTACAGATCTGCTGAATCAGAAAACTGCCGCAGGATGTGGGAGGTGCTCCGTGTTTGACAAGCCCTGCAGGGGGTTCTGATGCCACGAGGTTTGGAGAACCAGAGTGGTTTGTGGTATTAGAAAAACCTAAGTGTGCAATAATAGTTATTACAAGATAGTGGCTATAATTTCCTGGGTTATACAGTCTATCCTTTTTGCTTATCTCTTTTATACACAGTAGCTTGTATCTCTTAATCCCATATCTCTAATTCACGCAACCAAAAGCACAGATAATAGCAACTGTTGTCAAGGATGAGGGGACAATGGAACCCTCATTCATTGCTGGTGGGAAAGCAAAATGGTGCAGCTACTTTGGTAACCAATCTGGCAGTTCCTCAAAAGGTTAAACACAGAGTTAACACATAATCCAGCAATTCTATTCCAAAGTATATACCTAAGAGAAATGAAAATCTATTTCCACATAAAATCTTATTAAAAAATGTTTATAGCAACACTGTTTATAATAGCCAAAAAGCAGGGGGAAACCTAAATGGGCAAACCCAAATGATGAATGGATAAACAAAATGTGGTATAAATGGAATAGTATTCAGCCATGAAAAGAAATGAAGTATTGATACATGCTGCAATATAGATGAACCTTGAGTGTATTATGTCAAATGAAAGGAGCTAGTTATAAAAGACTACATATTGTATGACTACATTTATAGGAAATGTCCAGAACAGGCAAACCCACAGAGACAGAAAGCAGAGTAGTGGTTGTCTAGGGTTGGGGGATGAGGAGAATGGGGAGTGATGGCTAAAGGGTTAAGTGTTTCTTTTTAGAATGATAAGAATGTTTTAAAATTGACTGTGGTGATGGTAACACAACTCTATGAATACACTAAAAAACACTGAATTGTTCACTTCAAATGGGTGAATTGTATGGTATGTAAATTATATCTCAAAGAGTCGATTAAAAAATTAAGAGAAAAAAAAGAAAAACCTAAGTGTGAATCCTGTCTCCAGGATGACCTATGGGTCCTTAGTGCATAACTGAACCTCTCCCAGCCTCACTGTCCTCAATTCGGAAAAGGGGACAATATTATTTACCTCATAGAGTCGTGGTGAGAATTCGTTGAGAAAATCTAGAAAAATTGCCTCGTGCAAAATAAGTATGTAATATATACTGTCTATCATTATTATAATAATTATTGTTACTAAAATTAACACAGTTTAATGAAATGATCTGGATATGGGTAACACATGGAGGGAAAGAAATTGTAAATGGTGACATTCACAGCCATCAGAGCACCTTTCCTTGGTGATTAAACAGGATGACTCAAAGTAACTCTGAACTTGATTAAAAGTATATTTGATGATGAAGTTTAAACTTGATGATTAAAAGTAACCGCATATGTAACAACAAGGACCCCCTTTATAGCATAGGGAACGATATCAATATCTTGTAGTAACTTACAATAGAAAAGAATTGGAAAAAGAATAGATGTGTGTGTGTATATATATATGAGAATGTGTGTGTGTGTGTGTGTGTATAAAAAACTGAATCACCATTCTGTACACTTGAAGGTAACACAACATTGTAAATGAACTCCGCTTCAGTTAAAAAAAAAAATTTTTAAGTAACTGCATGTGAAAATAGAATTTTGCTCTCCTATCAAAAGGAAGATGATTTTTTGAGGGAGCATCCGATGTGGTGGCCACTGTAGACCCCTGGGCCCCTCCTCCTGTTCCAGCCCCTGCTGCAGAGATCATGTCTGAGCAGACTTCGGCCCTCACACCTTGCCCTCGCTCCACGGCTGCACCTCCCCCATCTTCTGCTCTGGGACTCCTCACGGATGGCCGGGGGGAGCTACTCCCTGGTCCCTGTGGTGCAATCTGCAGTAGAGGAGAATTAAGGGCCATGAAGCCTCTGTACTGATGGGACACAGATGAGCCTCCTGACGGTTACCTTGAGCCTCCTTCCACCTGCCGGGTGGGCAAACCTGAGACATTTCAAAAGACCCTTGGAAAGATGAGGTGTCAACTCAGTAAGGCATCCTTGAGGTAGACCTCTTTCCTGCCTTGCTGCCGTCCCCACCCCTCCTGGCCTCCAGCAACCTGGGCTCGCTTCCAAAATAAGCCACCTGCATCCCAAACTCAGTCTCAGCCTCTGCTTGGGGTCGAGGCTAAGACAGGCAACTTCATCCAAAAGTAATAATGACATAAGAGTTGATTTTTTTTTAAAGTTTGCTCAGTAATTTTGGATGTAGAACAAGGATGTGTAAGCTGAGAGTCCTGCATGGCCTTCAGATGGTTCCATAAAGCAAGTGAAATTGTATCCAAATTTTGTCCACATGCGTTTTTCTATATAGTATCTATAATAGTAGGTATTCAAAGGAGTCTATGACTAAACAAAGCTGGACGTCCTGTGTTACACAGGTCACAGGTCAAATTCTATTATAACACATTTGAATGACTCTTTAAATTCTTTTGGCATATTCAGACTTCCAAGCTTGAAAGATATTGGAAATGGATGGAACATCAGTTCGTTCTTGACTTTCCTTTGATTGATGGCTTGATTGTTTCTTCAAGAGGACCTGAGTCACTTGTCATGTTACCTATGCACCCAAATCTCAAGCCCTTGATTTGACCCATGGCCCTTGAGGCCCTGGCCTCTGCAGCTTCCCCGCGCTCACGTCCTTCCAAGCTGGCTGATGTTTGTATTAGCTTTCTTCTGCTGCTGTAATGAATAACCACAAACCTGTGGCTCAAAACAACACAAGTGTATTCCTTTATAGTCTTGGAAGCCAGAAGCCCGAGATCAGTCTACTGGATAGAAGTCAGGATGTCGGCAGGGCTGGTTCCCTCTGGAAGAGCTGGGGAAGAACCCATTTCCTGGCCTTTTGTACCTCCTGGAGGCCATCTGCATCTGTTGGCTCACGGCCCCTCCCTCTCATCATTCCAATATTTTGCTTCTGTCCTCACATTTCCTACTATTTCTTCTGACTCTCCTTCCACTTCTTAGAAGGACTCTTGTGATTACATTGGGTCCATCTGGACAACCTCGATAATCTCATCTCAAGATCCTTAACTTAATCGGGTCCTCAAAGTCCCTTTTGTCATCTAACCTAACCTATTTGGGGGCTCCGTCAAGAACATCCCACCTCAGCAGATTTGGGCTTGCCCCTCTCTCCCCCCGGCCTGTCCCCACTCCAGTTATCAGCAGGACCAGCTCCACGTACGCACTTGGGGAGTCCATTCAAGGCACAAGTGCAACACCGAATCTGTCCAAACCTACAAGTCTGACTTCGGGGAGATAAGGGGAAAGAACTCACTCATGCAAAGGGGATGCTTGGCATTGGAAATGCTTAGTGATACCAGTTGAATCTTAGCCTGTGTTAGGTATTATAACAAAATACCCTAGACGGCATGACTTAGAAATAACGGAAATTTATTTCTCACGATTCTAGAGGTCCAGGATCAAGACACCTGCAGATTCAGAGTCTAGTGAGAACCTGCTTCCTGGCCCGCAGATGACCACCTGCACAGGGCAGAAGGGAGGAGGGTTTGTTCTAGGGTCTCCTTTTATAAGTGCCCTAAACCCACTCACAGGGGCTCCGCCGTTATGACCTGATCACTTCCCAAAGGCCCACCTCCAGATGCCGTCATAATGGGGTTAAATTTCAACATGCAAATTTAGAGGAACACAAACATCCCATTGAGAGCAAATTGTATATAAAAGAATCCTGTACCTTCTCCTTCATAGTTTAAGACTAAAATGATAATCATGGCAACCCCTTCATATTTAAAATCATAAAAAAGGTACCACACTGCTGTACCCATCAGCTTTAAAACAAGGGCCTGGTGATGTCACAAGGTGGCCCTTAAGTAAATGAAACTCCTCAGCCTTCAGACTTGGCCCTCATAAACAGCAGACGGCAAAATACTTAGACAGAGTGGGGAAAGGCAAACTGTCACGAGGAGACCATTCTAACTCTGAAATTGAAACACATCTCCCCATTTCACGCTGACAGAAGAGCATCTTGGTTCCCTACCATGCTTGCTTTATTTTTCTGGGCTGCCACTAAATGTCTGGGAGTGAGGACGGAACCTCCACCGCATATTTACAGCATAAAAACCGAACTGCCCCTGTGCTCCCCCCAAAACTGGCTTCCCTCTTTGCAAGGCAGAAGGCAGTGACTGCTGTTTTCACTTAACAGCGCTGTCGTGGTGAATCCATTTCCACAATCGATTCACTTGTACGTTGCGTGGAGCCATCGCTCAACGCGGGGTGGTCACTGATGTTTCTTTCCCCACACTCAGCGGCCTTCCCGATAATCATGTCAATTACTTTCAAATTAGTGAACCATTCTACTTAAATAAATAATCACTATTTTAAAAGTTCCCCCATCAAATTGTACGATATCGTCTTCATGTGACAAATACCGCTCCTTAATCCTGCAAGATAACAGACGGCAGTCGGTGGTGTTCTGACTGTTATCCATCATTCACCCAGGGCACGGGGGTAGGTGCCCCCTCTCGTGGTATGCCCGTGCACAGACAGAACAAAGCCAGCATCTCCCTTTGGGGGGTTACAACACAAACGCACACTAGGACACTCGGGACAGGAGCCCCGATAAGACATGACGCGATGTAAGGATGTCGAGGAGTGAGCGGTGGTTGTTAACTGAAATGCTTTGCGGAACAGATGGTTTTTAAGGAGGTTTGTGATAAAGACAGTGAATGAGTTTGCTGTGGGAGTCCAAGAGGAAAATGTGGCCACAAGAAAGAAACTCTTTTTTTTCCCTCCACCGCCTGGATGTTTCCCCTCGGTCCCCCGCTTATCCGAATTTCATCATTAGAGAGATGCACGTGGCCAGTACATCTATTTCTCCTAAATAAAAGAGGAAGGGAAGGAATAATGGTCAGGGAGAGAGGGGTCGAAAGTGGCAAGCAGTCCGAGCCCCAGGATTAGACAAACCTGGGGCCAGCCTTGGCAGCCGGCAGTCCCGGGGCAAGGAACTTGGCAAATTTCAGTTTGCTGATTTTCAGATGATCGTTACAGGTCCACACACCCTGGGAGCCAGATGTATTTTGGAATTCAGAATAATGCAGAACTTACATGAGTATCATGACACGTACCCTGCGTGTTACACACCACCTTGGGGTGATAAGACACGGACCTAATTTGATAGCAGAATAGTCAAAGCAAGTGAGATAGACAAAGACAACAAGTCAGCTCTGCCCAGGTTTTCCTGCCCGGTGAGGCTGTGTTCTGT
This sequence comes from Camelus dromedarius, assembly GCF_036321535.1. Lineage (NCBI taxonomy): Eukaryota > Metazoa > Chordata > Mammalia > Artiodactyla > Camelidae > Camelus > Camelus dromedarius. Next base: position 7,505,691 of record NC_087468.1, read on the forward strand.
TTCCGTGTCTGCGGAGGCCGGGGCATCTTCCTGTGAGGAAGATGGAGGCTGGGCCCGTGAGGGAGGCAGAGAGGCTGACCTCAGGTAGCAGGTGCAGCACTGAGACGCGCAGGACCACCGCTCTTGCTGGTGTTACTTCAACTGATTCTTCACCAAGTCAAGGTGGCCTTACCTCCGTCACTGCCTTCTCACCCCCAGCACGAGACTTCCAGTCCAAGGTACCAGCTTTCCTCATGGTCAGCGCCCAGTAGTCACCCAGCTAGTGAGCCTCCCAGTCAGGAGTGGCCGATCCCAGAAGCTGTGCCCCCTTGTAACTATTTGACCTTCAACCACCTGCAAACCAGGCCCCCCATACCCTGGAGGAAATCGTTTAATGATGTCCCATTATTCCCAGGCCAGTGGCCCAAACCTTCCACAAGGTCTACCTGCCTGTCCCCCAGCCCTAGGTCTGGCGCCTCTCAGTTCCTGAGCTCCCTCTCCTGTCTGAGGCCTTTGCACCTGCTGTTCCCTCTGCCCAAAATGCTCTTCCTCCCAGTTCCCAGCCTCATTCTTTGGATAGGAGTGAAGGCTGCTCTCTGCTGCCCTCACCTGGCCGTGCTGTGCTGCAGCACTAGCCCCAGCGTTCTCCTCCTGAGACTCTCTCCAGGGTGCCCAGTGGGCACATTTCTGTGCATGTGCTCACACTGTCCCCGATGGGATGTGGGTTCCAGGGAGTCAGGGCACCTGGTCTGTGGCTCTTGGATGACAGCGCTAAGAACTCGCACCTTGCTTGGCCATGATTCCGTCAGGCAGGAGCTACTCTCACTGTGTGGTACACAGAACAGCCAAGTCTGAGAAAAATCAAGTGACTTGCACAGCATCCCAGGGCACGTAGAGAGTGAACCCAGGGCTGGGCAGAGGTGCCTCCTGCCCCCCACACACCGCCCAGGAGCGGGGAAGGGGCAGGGCGGGGGTGGGAGTGCACCCAACACCGGCCACGGTGAAACCGTGGCAGATTTTAACCTCCAGACTGAAGTAAAGAGCTTCAAGACTCTGAGAGGAAAATGCTTAGGACAATTGCTTATAATTAAAGTGCTCCCCATCCAGGTAAAAAATAAACATTTACATATTCTGGTTGGCCTCCTGTGCCCAAAGCCAGGGGCGCCCTCTGCCCTCGGATGGCCCCGGCTTGGCAGAGACTGGCGGAAACACAGAGCGGCCTCACTTTCTAGCAGAAGAGAAGATACGGCTCTTTCCTTGGAGCCTCACCACCCCGAGACCCGCTCCCCCAATACACCAAGTCCGTCTCTGCCTTGTTGGTAAGCATGGTAAGCGCCTCTTTTAACCCCCAAACGAGGCTGCAAAGTTCATCTTTTAGGGAGTCCTGTTCTGAGTGAGGTTAAGCACTTACATGAGTTCAGTGAGCATTTCAACTTCGTATCAAGGTAATAGTTGGTGACAGTCATTTACTCTCCAGTACAGATTGTAAGGATTATTGACTTTTTTACCAAAATCGTAAATGCCATGCCTCTTCCTATGTGCACACAATGAGAGATCAAAAAGTTAGAAATGGCTGTTAGCCCTCTGCACCCAGGAGTCTTCAGGAAACACCGGAGGAATAATTCCCCTGAATCATCAGACTTTTATGGGGAAAATAATGTATATTTTTCATCTTTAAGGAAAAAAGGAACCAACGATGTGTTACCTCGTGTCCAACACGGGTATCACATTGAACAATGTTCTAAAAGGTAGATTCTTTAAGAAGATTTCTGCACTAAGACTCTCCCGTCTAAGGATAAACCTCAAAATGAAGAAATGTCTCGGAAAGCTGTGCAGGAAAAAGCCGGGCAAACGTCATCTCTTTCTAACAGTTGTACTGGGCCAGACAAATAAGTTGGATTCACCCTGAAAAGAAGCCTTGAGATGGTGAAATGATTAAGAAAAATGGATCTGAATTTAGCACAAATGTTCTGGAAAGAAATTAGTAAAAATGCAATTTAATGAGGACTATGCCTGCACTCTCCTCCCGAGGAGTCTGTGGTTTTGGTCTTGGCCCCGCCCTCAGACAGCTCCCTCGTGTCTCAGAGCCGCAGCCTCATCCATCGTAAAATGAGGATAACGGGGCTATGTCAGAATTACACAAGATCACACTCACACCCCAGCACTAGCCCAAGTGATGGAGTTACCCCTTCTCAGCATTTTCTGTAACTTCATGTGTTATATCACTGGGGCACTTTCCCATTAAAATAAATTCTAATCATTTCATGAATTGGGTTCTATCCAAGATACTGTGTGAGGATGGAAATTGCAAAGGTCACCTGGCCGCGACCTTTCCAATCAGGCCTTTGTAAGAATGACCCCTCTCTCCACCACTGATTCTCACATGAAATGAAAACCGTTATGTTTTTATCCGTTGGCCCCACTCCTGGTCCCAGCGGACTGACCGGGGCTGGGCAATGGAGTTAAACTGGGCCAATGAGAATCTTCCCCTGGAATCTGTGGACACGGAACCAGTGAGAGCATAATTGAAGTTCCCCCCACCCCGAGAGGCTGCAATAATAAAATGCAAAACTGAGGCGATAAAGAGGACCAGAGCCCACCACCTGGGTTGCCTGCGCAGAGAGGTTGCGGGGCAGAGAGAAGCCACGAGGGTCAGATGTTGTCACTTGCAGCCACAGGGCAAACTGTGAAGAATCATTCGTGGTTCACGGATAAATGGATAAGGCTCTGAGGCTGTAAAGACAGTACGAACCCCGGAGTCCAATTCATGCAACTTGGTCACTTAATGCTTGTGTAAATCATCAAATGAAGCTTCCCAGAGATTAAAACACTTATTCTGAGAAACATCAGGAAATACGGTTAAGACGATACCCGGAGGTGAAAAATGAACACCGGATGATAGATAAAACATTGTTAAACTCACCTTGTCTAAAATTAAGTTGGTGGATTTTATACCAGAACCAAAGAAGAATTGATTGTTTAGCTATTTTCCTTCCCTGTCTTAATTATTGGCTATCTTTTTTTTTTCCAGTATAAAAGCTGTATACTTACTAAGCTGTAGCTAAAGCTAGGCACGTAGGAAGATATTAAGTCATACATAATATATTCGTGGAAAATGAGAGATACAGTGAGCCTCGTAACATGTTCTCTAATGCTGTTTAATTTAGAAGTAAAGTAGGGCCTATTTATAGGGGTAAATACAATGAAATAATTCCGAGTTGTGGATCCTGAATTAAAAGCAAGGCACATAATATGGTGAAAGTTAATTATATCAGCATATAGCGCCAAATGAAAGGAAGTGTGCTTATTAAACTGAAACACCCAGGGAGTTTGGGTGGTGGGAAAAAAAAAAAAAACAACTCTGTATCATTAGTTGCTGAAATCCATTATACTCTTCAACTATAATAATAACCACAATAACAGTAAGTGGCGCTTAAGTAGCACTTTTCAAATGAGACATCATGATACTCTGCACTTCTGTGTGGGCACTGATGGTGGGGGCCCTTCCCCGCACGGCACCTCGTGGGAAACTCCCCAGACAGCCCGTGAAGCACCCTGGACAGAGATGTCCCGGCTGCTCACCTGCCTACGGTCGCACTGTCACGCGTACGGGAGGGAGCCTGGCCTGTGCGGGGTCTCTGTGCAGTTTCCACGCTCTTCGTGGGAAACAAGTGACCCCTGTGGTACATTATTCCATGTTGGACGCATATGCTTGTTTACAGGAAGGACGAATTAGCTGCAGGTACTTGAATACACTCCTTTGAAATGTGATGCCTCTTTTACAGCCATTCAAAATCAAGAATTACAGTAATTATTTTGAGTATCCCTTTAATTTCTATTGCACCTCGCAATTTACAAAGTCCTTTCATGTGCACAATGTCATTTGAACCACACAGCTTCGTCATCAGACAGAAAAGACAGGCATTACATTCCAATTTTAGCATAAAGAAAAAATTCTTGACCAGAGAGGTTGCTAGGTCATCAGAGTTTTCCAAGCTAGGAGCAGCTGAGGGGAGAGGCTGTCGAGGTCTTCGGGTACAAACCCAACACAGTGCATGATGGAATCCCACCACTCATGTCATTCTAAAAGGAGGCCGATCAGCAATGCAAATGGCATTTTACCTCCCAAAGATGCCAAGCCTGGGCTGGCGTGCAGAATGGTAGCTCACTCACAGTAAGGACAGAGAAGTGATTCTCAAGGTCAGATTTCTATCTCCAGAGCTGCTTCCCTCAATTCCATTTTCCAGAAGTTCAAGGTCACACTACTGGAGCGACCAAGGTGTAGGTTTGAGTGTGTCTGACTTGAATTAAGTCCTCCCTCTGACCAGCACTGTAACTTGCCCTCATTATCTTTCCAAGGTTTAAAATGAGGAAATGAAAGCTCCTCCACTTAACAGATTTGTTTTGCATACTCAGTGAGATAAATGATGTGGCATCCATAGCCCAGAGCCCCACACTTAATAAAGATTCCTTAAATAGTAGCCTTAAAGCAAAAAGCCTTTCTTTATACGTGTCATGCTTAACGAAACAAACAAGCCCAGAGAATCCAAGAAATTCACAACTGAACTCATCTGGATCCAGTGTCCTCCCAGAGCCCCACTCCCCCGTCCACTCCCTGGGTCAGGTGACGCATTCCACCCTCAGCAGCCACTTGGCCTCAGTGACTGCGTCTCCACCCTCACCCTCCTCCAGCCTCTCCTTCTGTCCCAAAAACCAACAGTGTGGAAACAAAGATCACTCAAGCGAGAACCGGCAAAGGCTATGAGTTCAGACAAGGCGACAAGGGAGTCAGCCACCATGACCTGTGTTTGGTGGAGACTCAAAGGCAGGCAGACAAGTGGGACGGACAGCCTTAGGGTGGGGAAAAAGGGTTATTTCACATATGCCCTGTTTGGAGGCTGTCAGCAGGGGCATCTCCACGCAGACCAGCTACAAGTGGGGTGAGGGGTTAGGGGTGCATATCTGACTTTCTCTGGTTTGTCTTAAGTTGGAATTAAGGACAAAAATTAGGTAGGTCGTCAACTATTAATCAAGTCCTGTCCATTTGGGGCCGATTGTCATTGGTGTTACTGTTTAGCTTTCTGGACTGCTGCCGGCGATCACAGTCTGAACTCCCTGAAAGTCTGACTGAGACAGCAGACCGGCTTCCTGGGCCAATTACTGTAGAGAAGGGGTCAGCTTCCTGGGCTGGTGGTTGCAGACTCTGCATCAGGGTTCTGTCTTTCTATGTGGTCTGGCCACTGTCCATTGGTACGTTCAGTCCTGGACAGTTTTCCATGAGTTCTTCCTCCACGGAACTCATTTCATGGGCCGTCAGCGGTCTCCCCACTGCCTCGCCAGGCTGCCCTCACACACGCTTCCAGCTGGCAGAGCCACTGGAATTATCTCAAAGAACTGGATAGCATACTCTTTCGTTTGCAGTTCTCACATAAATACCGCCTTGATTCCACAGGGTGCCTTACGGGGTCATCTCACAAGCAGAGTCTAGAGGCCCAGAGGGAAACAGCTCTGTCCCTGGAGCAGGACAGCTGATCCTGGCCAGCATGGCTGACCGCAAGCCCCACGCCTCTCTAGACACCAGTTTCCATATTTATGTGCGAGGTCCCAGTCGTAGGGTTACATCTGTGTAAAGGACCCTTCCTCCCCTCCCACTGTCCCACTGTCAAACCCGCCTGCAGCTCCACCACTCCCTTCTTTTTCATTGCGTATCATCCTTCTGTAATCTTCAAACTTACAGAAAATTAAAGAATTGCAATAAACACTTGTAGAATTAACTTCCTCCCAGATGTGAGCTCTGTAATTTATCTCAGATCCAATCCAGTGGTCAGAATGGTGTGAAAACGCATGAAACTCGCCTCAGTACTTGGAGAAGTGGCAGTGGCCACGCACGTATACGGAGGGTGGACCGGGTCCTCGCGAAGATGGTGAAACACTTACCATCATTTATAGAGAAACATGCTTTTCTGTCTGGGAGAGTTTTTGAAAAGGTTAACACTAACCCAGCGGAAGCCACGGAGGGCTGCTCTTTGGGAGGTTTACAGTGGGATTCCGTGAGCCTCGGCCACAGCCCCTGGTTCACTGGGAGCCCCGCGGAAAGCGCTTCACTGTAAGAACAGGACTGAGGTCAGCGCCCGGCGCGCGTGTGAACGCGCATAAGGCAGCGCTTTGAAAACAGCTGACGTTTAGGAAATTCACTTTGACCTTTGGCTCCCTCTTCCTCAGAAATGGGGTCAAAGCCCCACCCCCACTCCCACCCACACACACACACACACCTGTGGGCAGCGGAAGGGAGACAACAGTCCCAGTTTGGGACATTTTGCTCTCGGTTTCTTAGCGCTTGTTTGTGTAAGTGATGGAGAGGCCGAGGGCAGAAAATTGGGGGAAGAGAATGAAAGAGTGAAGGGAGGGGAAACTGCTTTGGGGGGGGGGGGTCCAAGGTCGGTATTTAAAGTGACAAAGGAAGACATTCTAATGGCAAGGAATTAGGCCATCTCTGTTTTGTTTGAACAGCTCTTCCCTGGGAAAGGCGCTTCGATGTGACTTGCTTTGGTTAGAAAGTGTTTCAGGGCTTCAGAGGCAGACGGGACACATGGTCCGAAGCTGGAGAGACTGAGGGCATCTGTGTCCCACGGTTGTCCGCCCGCGGCGGGGAGCCCAGCTCAGGGTCGGGGCCCCGGCCACGCGCCCCTGTTCTCCTCGGGGACCTGCTGAGTCAGCCTGGAAGAAAGACGCAGGAACCACTGCGCTTAGTGCCCCAAAGCGCGGAGTCCTCTCTCCTGAGCACGTCCTCCTCGTAAAAAGATGTTTAACCTGCGCGGGAGGCGCCCTATTGTTTCGACCTTCACGACAGCTGGGTGTAAATCTCCGGGCAAACACCGTCCTGGCACCTATTACCCGGCGCGGCGGGAGGGGCGGCCGTTCATCAGGACGGCCGCGGGGGGCAGGGCTGCTGCCGGAGCCCCGGAAGGATGGCCCTGTCCCCTGCGGTTCTCTCTCTTTCGCTTCCAATTAAAGCCCAAGGAAATCGAGAAGGAAAGAAACTCCGCTTGGTGCCCGCTCGCCTCCCAGAAGAAGCGGCCGTTTCAGCCCGCCGGGGTGGGAGGCGGCGCGGCAGGGGTGAGGTGGGGAAGGGTAAAGGGCGCCCGGGGGTGGAGGAGCCGCCCCAGGGGACCCCACGAGCAGATAAGGCTGAGCTCCCTGATGGAGCCAGGGCGTTCCCCAGGACACACAGATGGGCAGGAGGTCGGGGGACCGCACGGAGAGCCCCGGCAGGGGCGCAGAAGATGGGCTGGGAGCGCGGAGGCGGCAGAGGCAGGACTGTGTCCTGGTGGGTAAGGCGGGGAGTCCTGCGCTGCTAGAGGCTCTGTGTCCGTCTGCCGCCGCCTCAGGGCCACGGAGACAGACAACCTCGCGGATATACTGGCTTTCTTTAATGCTTGAGTTTAAAATTCAAAGCTTGAAAACCAAATATAATATTATCTATCCATCAATCACACATCTTTGTTTGCATGCAATTGTCCATTCCTACATCTGTTTGTCAGAAACGTGTTTGCTTTAATTCGGTGTCACCTAGAGTGGGCACAATTCCTTTGTATCTGTCTTCAAAGGCTAACTTAAAACCCTCCTCTTTCCAGCTCTCAGGTGGAGCTGAGGGGCCTGTGAAAGCTGGAGGCCCTAAAGGAGAGATCAGATGTGCTCAGACAGTCCCCATGCAGAAGAGAAAGTGATGGACGCGGAAAGTTAGAGACCGTGGTGATAGAAAGGAGGGTCACAATCGAGATGCTAGCAAGACGGAGCAGCACTTTAGAAATGAGCCTCCCGGTGCCAGTGTTCAAAACACAGCATCCCCGTGATCTGGGCAGAAGAGCCACACGGTGAGGCTGTGCTAAGGTGGATAAGCAGACCCTGAGGCCAACAGGGCTGCAGAGCCGGGACCCGGAGACACACTCTGCGGGCTGACGTCACATCTGGGCTGACGTCACATCTGGCCTGACTACTGGGAAGTCTCCCCAAGTGAGTGAACTACGGATAAAACAGGGGTCCCTGTGCCATACAACTCTTGGGCGAACCAATATCCCATGGTTTGATTTTTGCCTGCCTGCCTCACTGCAGGGCTCGACGCGCAATGGCCGAGACTTCTAAGGAATTAAACACTTCTCTTATCTTCTTAAGAGTAGCTAAGTGATGGCAGGAGATGTAGATCAGAGCCATGAGAGCCTTCGGGGCCTGGCTAGCACCTTTTTTCCCTTATGACGGACCTGTTTTTGGTTCTTTTTCAGATGAAAGATGCTAGGAAAGTTGTGGATGTTATTATTCTCAGGGAAACTTTGAGAATTTGGCACTTTCCTTTTTCCCCTTTGCCCTGCTGGCTGACCCATGGCATCTCCATGTGTCTGTTTATCATTAGGGCCCTGTGCAATCCAGGCAGCCCAGGTGTGCCGGTCCGCACAGGCTGTGCCCATCTGTGAGATGAGTACTAACAAATGTTGAAAAAGTTAACTGTTCCTTTCTCCTCTTGCCCTCTCCCAAATACAGAGCATCTAACTCTTGTTCAACACTCTCTTCCCCACACGTTTCTGATTATACGGCTTTGGCCACCAAGACACATTTTGTGACCGATCGGATGCTGAAATTACTGACACATAATTAACTGTATTGTAAAAGGTTGTAAACCAAAGTCTGTCCACCCCCCGCCACTTTTTTTTTTCTCTTGGAAATGTTGACTTCATGAGCTACAAACTTGCAAACATTTGCAGCTCTCTGTTGAGAAATAAAACCTCAGACCAGGGCAGCAGATTTCTGAGCACTGGCCGGGACGCGTGACCAGGCAGGTGGGTTCCCATCCGCCCCCACACCCCGTACCAACCAGGCTTTCCCGGCATCTTGAGACACTGGTTCCCACGCAGCCACAGGTGAAGGGTCAGTGGGCGCTTGTCCTATAGGATGGCTCTCAGTCGCTGTCTGTCTATCTGTCTATATATTTATGTATCTGTCTTTCCCACTTTCCTTTTTTTTTTTCTTTTTTACAATTTTTGTTGCTATTAGGACATTTAAGTGCCACATTAGCAAGGAAACACCTATCACTGAAACTGCCCCTCACATAAATGCTTCAGATGACTCCTTCCTGCAGGATTCAGATAAAGTTGGATTTGGGCTAAAACTGTCTGCGTAAGTGTTCCTCATAAAAGCTGTGGAGGACTTTCCAAATGGAGTTGCCTAAGAGGTGTTAGCAAAGTGTGTCATCATTCAGCTGAAACTCTGTGTCAAGGTGAGAGCAAATGAACCTGCTTTTAAGTGGTTTCCTCAAATAATCGCATTTTAAGATATAGTTTGACTGGATAAAGGTGCTGTGGTATATCTATACAATGGAATACTTCTCAGCCATGAAAAATAATAAAATTATGCCATTTGCAGCAACATGAATGCACCTGGGGAATGTCATTCCAAGTGAAGTAAGCCAGAAAGAGAAAGAAAAATACCATATAATATTACTTATATGTGGAATCTAAACAAACAAATAAACAAAAAAGACAAACAAACTTATTTACAAAGCAGAAACAGACTCACAGACATAGAAAACAAACTTATGGTTAGCTAGGGGGAAGGGGGTGGGAAGGGATAAATTGGGAGTTCGAGATTTGCAGATACTAACTACTATATATAAAATAGATAAACAATAAGTTTATACTGTATAACACAGGGAACTATATTCAATATCTTGTAGTAACCTATGGTGAAAAGGAAAAACTGAATATATGTATGTTCCTCTATGACCAAAGTATTGTGCTGTACATCAGAAATTGATACAACTGACTCTACTTCAATAAAAATATACTAAAAAAAAAAATTAAAAAAAAAAGTATAGTTTGGACCCACAATTTCTTGAGTTCTATGTATATCCTTCTTGAATTTTCTAGTGGAAAGGACAGTTAAATAATACTTTTTGCTTTGGGCTGTGTGAATATTGTTTTTCTTATGTCTATGTTTGTTGTAATAAGCCACTATGAATATACCTGAAACAATTTAATAGGACAGATTTAAAACAAAGACTTAACTCATCTGAAATAATCTGAGAAATCACCAGCATTTGTCCAATGAGTGAAGTAAAAGTAAAATGACTAAGAGATGCTGGCTTACATTTATTTTATAACTGGTAATATACTGAGAATAATTAGCTGTCATTGAAGAGTCAGCCATAAACCAATCAGTAGGATTAATACAAGGCTCCTTCAATCTCCTTTGTTTATGAATTCTGACAGGAACAAAGATGTCTTGCAATGGGCATAATTATGATCAATATTTTAAAGCATTAATCTTTATCAAAGTGTGGTTGGTCTGCTTTGTACATGGCAAACTAAGTTTAATAGGAAAGTGATGTGACTACTGGTATATTTCTTTAAATATTTAGAAATACAGTTTTAGATTTTTGTTAAATTCTTTAAACTACTCAGAATTTTCCACCATAATTATATGTGATCTAGAGAGAAAGAAGACGTTCATGTTTCATCAATTTAAAGATTTTTTAAAAATCAAAACCACCCAAATAATTTTTAAGTTAATGTAATTTGTGCATAATTATACATTTGCTATGAAACTAGGCTTAAAATCCATGTATTCTTGAAGTCAAAGGAGGAAAATATTTTTATCTTTTTAATGTTATTATAATATTCTTGTGTTTGAGGGAAAGGATTATTAAAATTGACTTTGCATATTCCACATGTTTTCATGAAGGAAATCTAGATTTTTGATACACATCAAAATGCAATGTGTGTCAAAAAGGACTCAAATATTATTTCTTTTTAAAAGTGAAGAGTGTATATTTAAAGGCAAAAATGAAAGGAAAATTGAAGTTATGGTAGACTGTTACAAAGCAAGGCTTTAAATGTTCACTTGAAGAATGAATTTTAAACAGAAAATGCAGTACTGTGTGTTTCAGTCACCAGGAGTGTCATTTGTAAACCTCCGGCTGACAGAGCAGTGAGTGCTGGGAGCAGAGCTATACATTGTGGATAAAGAGAGAGAGACAGAGTGTGTGTGTGTGTGTGTGTTGGGGGTGTTAGGCTAAGCCCTGTTTAACACTTCTGTTCATATTTTCTAATTACAAGGACAAAAATGCATATCTTACAATGTTCATTTAAAAATCCGTTTCCAAATCATTTGAAAATCGCAGAATTGATCATCTTAATTACACAGTTAACTCCTAATTGTCAGGCATTCTGACCGTAATTCATTTCCTCCTAATCTTTGACAACAAATCACTGGATTGTCTTGCATGTGTCTGTGATGTGTAGCATACCAAGACACGGCTGAGTTTCCTTTAACCCGGCAGAAAGGGGTACATCCTACTCACCCGGGGCAAATCATTTTAGATACTTATTTTGAACGACTTTGAGAAGGGTCTTGAATTCAAGCTTTGTAGAAACTCCATAATTCAATGTAAAATGATTGAAACAGACAATATGGAAATAAGACTGATAGGCAATTTAGCAACCGGTCAGCGTAAGCAGCATTCACCGTGCAGGGCACAGGCTTCATCGGGCAGTTCGCCAGTGTCAGGATCACGAGGCACCTGCACCTCGGTGCTGGTTAACCGTGCAGCTGCCTAACTCAGTCCCACGGCATCTTGTTTGTTCAACGTTTCCTTCCCTGCCTGGAAGCCCACAGTCCCCGCTACTGTATTCTCTGCGTTCCAAATTGAAATAGTCATCTGCACTTAAAAGTGGACGCTTTTAAAACAATTTTCATTGTCACTGCCAGCGTTTACTCAAATTTCAAACCTTACATGTCTTCATGAGCTCACTACCAGATAGACTGATGCCAGTTTTCAGTAAGTGTTTTTCAGATCTGAGCAATCCTGGATGTTACTTTAAAACTGTCTGTGAATTACCTACTGTTGACTGGGCAGGGGGTGACCAGTCTCCATGTGCATTGTCCACCCACCCAGCTCCTTATCCTGGTCATCAACAGGCTCTTCTCTCAGCAGGAGGATTGCTGGGTCCAGCCCAGCTGGAGATGCCAGCCCGCCCTCCCAGCTCACAGCCCTCATTACTGTGGCTAGAACACATACAGAGGACCTCGCCCTGGCTGCCCCTGTTCAGAATTTTATTGCTTATTCATTTCCTCCTTGCAATATGTAAGTTACATTTCTTTAAAATGAAGTTTCTCTGTTTTTATGTTCATTTTTTTGATCGTGGCAAACTCCGCCTAACCTAAAATTTACCACCTTGACCATTTTAAGCAGGTAGTTCAGGGGCGTTAAGTGCATTAACACAGGTGTGCTACCCATTCACCCACAGACCTCTTTTCATTTTGCAAAGCTGAGGCTGTACCCATGAGACACAGACCCCCACCCCTTTCCCCCCAGCCCTTGGCAACCACCCGTCTACTGCCCCAACTTCCCGAAGGCTGACTTTCCACCACTGTAGTATGTAGACATGGTAAAGGGAGCTTTCTAAAAAATTTCCCTTAAGACAGGCACACTTGCAGGTCTGGCCCTGGGGACAAAAGTAAGCGCAAGGTCCAGTGAACCTGTTCAGGGGACAGATCTGCCTCCAGGCAGCTTCTGGTGGCAGGTACTGAGGCAAGCTCAGGTCGTCTGTACTCCCGAGATGTCAGTCTGTCCTCCCGTCCCCAACCCAAGCCCAGCCCCTCCGCCCCAAATCATAGCTACGTGTTCAGAAAATCTCCCAATATTTTACTTACTACAAATTAATACTTTGCAGACGATAACATTGTTATTGGATTTTTCACAATTAGGTAATTCCTTTTATCATCAACCACATGTATAGAAGTAACTGTCTTGATGTTATCAATGTTATCATCTGCAAAATATTAATTTGTAATAAGTAAAATATTGGGTGATTTTCTGAACACGTAGCTATGATTTGGGGTGGAAGGGCTGGGCTCGGATGGGGGATGGGAGGACAGAAGGACGATACTGACAGGCATATGCAGAACAGATAAACAAGATTATACTGTATAGCATGGGGAAATATACACAAGACTTGTGGTAGCTCACAGTAAAAACAAATGTGACAATGAACATATGTATGTTCATGTATAACTGAAAAATTGTGCTGTACGCTGGAATTTGATACAACATTGTAAAATGACTATAACTCAATAAAAAAATGTTAAAAATAAATAAATAAAAAGAAATAAATAAAAAGAAATAAATGTTAAGTGATATTTGGCATATATGTATATGAATTAAATATACATTATTTTCTTTTTTTAACTAATATTTGAGGAATAAGAACACTTTGGGGATTAAGCATTTAGAATTGAGAGAAGGCACAGTAGAAGAAAATGTTTATATCAGTGCCTGGAATATGTTTCTTTGCCTATTACTGTTCTGTAATATCCTAAAATGTTGTAATAAAACCCTCAATGCTAGTTAAGGTCAATGCTACCTTAAAAACTAAAATGATTTATATGATATATTTATACACGGTACCTGTTTAAGTAAAAAATGTAACAGTAATTCTGACTTATATACCGGGTGAAAAAAAAAATCAGTATGGAATACTGACAAAACAAGGCTGAGAGGTTAAATATATCAAAATGTTTCCTTGGAATCTGTGTAACATGTAGGTTTTATATAATACCAATAAATGTGGGCTTAATTGTGCAAGAGGCAATGCTCTCATTTGAGATCATAAATAAATAAAAGGAAGACAGACTGACCAAAAGAATAGCTAAAATAGTAAAGTTAAGAAACCATCATCTCTTAGCCATTGTCTATGTTTTACTTTGGAATCAGATCATTTTTATACCACATTCATATCAAACTGTCGATTCCTGACAAAGTGACACTACCTTACACCCTGAAATATAGCAGGTTACTTCCTTGGGTAAATACACGTTCTGTGTCCTTCCAGGAGAAGGTTCCAGGAAATCTCCCTTTGTACGTATTTCAGCTTCCCAGTCTGGTTTGGTGTAAAATGAGGAAAACTTGTGTGTGACTATAGATATTGGTGATTTCTCAGCTCACAAGGACATCAAATTCAAATGCATCCAAAGAATATCCGTAATAGTTTAGAAGTACGTTTGGGAAGTATTACTATTTTCTTGTGTTCAGAGTTTTAAACAATAATGTTTATAACTTAATCCTCAAGTTGAGTTGCTGATTTTACTTAACTGTTTCATTTTTTAAAATTTTTTTCTTTTTTTTTTTTTCAAATATGGTACAATTTCTGACTTCTTTTGTTTGTTCTCATGTCAGGTTTGAATTTAACGGTATAGCATTTTCTCTGGTTAATAGTTTGATGTTGCTTAAGCTAACAAAGCATCCATTTTCCCTTAACAATTTGGTGTCCATTTCTCCAACCACCCAAACCATTCAGCTAACAGCTAGCCTCATTTCACTCGAAACGCAAATTTGTAAAATGACTTTAAAAGGTTATACTTATGATGGCCGTGTGTTTACATGAAGCACAATAGGAAATTAACTCAAAACACTGATAAAAAAAAATCGCATAACATTAATGTCAAACAATGTTTCTTGTCACGCGATGATAACCTCAAAACACCTCCCTCATTCGTAAGGGTGACTGGAGCTGAAGGCTGTGTCCCACTCCTCTGCATTGGAGAAACGTTTTTATCAGTGTGAGGAAGCGTTATTTTTTTGAAAATAAAATTATTTTGTGAACTCAAATCAGATAAAGTTTCCAAGCATCCTATTCATCATTTTCTACGTAGGTATATTGACCTTTTTTTAAACTGGTTTCTTCTCAGTGCTCCATGCTGGGATGTCAGAAACTGCTTGCAGGAATAAAAGTACCCTCATTATGCCAATTTAGTTTCCACTGATGGGCACGTTTTGTTTTATAAATTACATCCTCTTGTCAGAAGTCAAAATGTACTTGAAACTTCATGGAAATTGTCACCAAGATTTAAAATTGTGTGCCTTCTATGCCATTGTTGATTTAAACCAGAGGCTGAAAAATGGACATGTATTTATTTTTAAGTGTGTGCATGATTACTGTGTCACAAATGTTATCTCAGTGAAACCTAGATGCAAGTGTAATTTTCCTGTATATTCTGATGAAGTTTTGCATTTTAAAAATGTCTTTTAAGTTTCAGGTTTAATAAGATATGCTAAGTAGTAGTAATTGCTGTATATTTTAGTGCCAACAAATTTGTTTCCTACACACTTGGATTTCTCCTGAAGGGTAAAATAAATATACATGTTTTCACAAAATTATTAGAATCTCAAAAATTAAAATGAAAAGGGGATTTGATTTATAAAAATTATTTCCTGTTCAGCAAGATGAAATACATTTCCAATTTGGATTTGCATGTCACATACTGGCAAACAAAATGTGGTCTCATTGAAATTGAAAATATTTACAAATATTCAAACATTGAATAAATGATTTTTTTAATGTGAGCTATAACCAAAAAAAGCATCTAATAGTTTTAAGTTTACTACCTAAACCATCAGAAGAAATTTGGAACAGAACTGAAGGCATAACCTGACATGATCATTTTATTAGAGAAAAAAAATGTATTACATTTCCTTTTCAACCATTCCTGATAAATGATCAGATTTCAGTTAAAAAAAAATTACATCCTGTACAGAGCAGTTGGGTTTGGTGCTCATTTGATTTTACTTTTCAGATTGGCCAGTACCACTGTTAGAGTAATCTTTGATGTTGCAAAAAGTGGAAAAATCAAAGTAAAGAGCTCAGTCTGTTCGTTTTTCAAACATATTAATCTTGTCAAGATAATACATAAAAATCAATGCTTAAAATTTTTTCCAGAGTCCTTCTCCTCTCTTTTTATCCAAAATATGAAATCACTTAAGGAGGATAAAGTAACGTAACTTGAAGGAGGTCAGAAAAATATCCTAAGTTCTGTTTTGGCTAAATATACTTTAAAATAAAAATATACAAGGAGACTGAGTTTGCCTGGTCAGAAATGTTTGTGTCACCATTGACATTCGTCATATGTGCTTAGCTTGTAAGGATGGCAGACTGAGAATTTCTCGTGCTGCTTTTTTAAAAAATTCAACTGAGTTTCAAGCCCCTGACAGTAACAAATACAAATTGCACCAGCCCCCCAAAAAGTTGTTGGGGCTAATTTTAATATTAATGAATTCTTTACAACCTCAGTTCAGCGGTTTTGATTAAGCTTTAATTAGTAGCCAGAGGGGAATCCAAAACAAAAATAAGGAGTTGAATTGCTAATTAAGTTAGTTTGATGAGGTAGAGTTTTAGTAAAAGACTGGTTGCTGTTGGCTGTGCAAGTTCTGACAGGCTGAAAATGCTAAAGATTATCATCATGGTAACTAATATTCTGCGTTACCACCAGCTCTCTGCGCAGAACGGACAGCCAGTTCATTAGAGTCCGATGCTTTTGTCTGTCGGTCCTGGAATTAAAGCCTTGTTAACAAGAGAGCACTGTGTGGGGACAAGGGCCCAAGACAAGCCTGGGGGACTCGAACTCTGATTGGTTATAAATTAACCAGTTAGGACACCCCACCGACTGTCTTTACCCACTAACACTTTCTGTGCCATTTACTACAGTTTCCACAAAGATCCTATTTATTAGAAACGGATGTTGCAAAGGAATTTGCTTTCTACCGTTGATGGCTGTATTTTTCTTTACATTCAGGTCCTGAACAACTTCTGAAATCTCACAGCCCTGTAATAAATGTAAAATCTAGACAGCGGAAAATACCCACCTACTAGTCCCAATAAAATGTACCCTCCTCCTGTACCTCTATTGATACTCATTAATTGGAAATAATGCCTGATTTTTTAAAAATTATTTGAATCCTCTCAATAGTAGGTTTTATTTTTTAAAAAATAACATGGATGATTATTATTTCAAACCAGGAAATTAACCCTTCAGGAGAGTTGTCTATTCCCTAACGCAATATGAATGTTTTCCTTGTACCCCCAAAGACTACAAATTATTCCCCTGAAAGCTCTCTGGTGATGGGGGTTCACCCAGACTGCACCGGAGGAATGTGAACCATCTTCTTTAGGATCGTGGAGAACGTAATTTGATTTCTCCATACTCCAATGTTTTCTATAATTCGCACTTTATCCTTTTGCTTAAGGTTTCAAAGCCTACAAACCCAATAACTCAGGGATAAGAGAAGACAGAAAAATAAATGATATTGTTTCTGAGGTGTTAAATATAAGCCTGGCTATCGGAGCTGCCTGGCACTCACGAATCGTAATCAGGTACTTTGATTTAACACTGTTTTGTTTTATAATAAGGTGGTTGCCATATGTTGGAAAACCTATCTGCCCGTATCTGAGGGGCTCCATACCTCTGTAACAAATCCAAAAACTCATTGTATAATACCTTAAATCTACCCATTGTAATGTAACCCCACAAGTGTAAATCCACATCAAACTTTGCTCATGAATGTGGCTGGAAGATTACCTACATTATCATTGAAAGCAAAAGGGAGGCGGTGAATTAGAATGCAGTGGATCTAGCAAAAATAACTTTAAGTAAATCTTCTTTTAATGCATAGTTTACAATTTTCTTTTGCTCAGCATGAAACTGATTAAGATCCCCCTTCTAAAGAATATTTTCCCCCTCACACAGACGCATTGTTTAATATAGTTACATCCCCCAATACTTGACAAATCAGAATTTCAATCCCGCAAATGTGATGCTTGCTTAACAGCAGCACAGAGTATTAATAATTTATCTATTTGAATGTAGAATAGGTTCCAATTATAGTATTTCACATGGTGCACCAACTGAACACACTCTCGGAGAGAAATCTTCAGTGTAAGCAAGTCTTTGATACCTGCTGGAGGGATTCACAGATTGATACACATAAATTGTTAGACATAATTGATACACATATTGTTAAATGTTTCCTTCAATTGTCACTCAGTTACATTGTAAGTGATTAAACATTAGAAGATAACATTTAAAGAAGTAAACAAAAAAAACAATGAAGGAAAATAAAGAGAAAACTTTTCTTTAAACCAACACTATTGATTTCTTACACATATTCTGGAACTCTATAAAATTAAGAATTAAATTTAACCTCCTGCATCTGATTTTTTAAAAAATTGCTTTCCCTCAAAAATGCACACTACAGCTTGAGGTATAAGAACAAAGTAATTAGAACATGAACACCCTTCCTTAAATATCTCATTCATAGCAATCCATGGTTGTGTTTCTGAGATGCCAAAATTAATTAGGTCAGTGGGTCAGAGTCAAATTCAAATATTAACAAAAAAGTCAAATAAACTAATGTACTATTGAAATAATTTTAAAAAGGTACTGAAGCTTTTTATTTTACTAATACATTATTTTCTGATATTGGTGTAGACAAAGTCTAAAAAACAAAAACTGATTTTAAAAGTAAAAAAGGATATCATTTGTTATTTCTTTTTTATTGAAGCAGAGTCAGTTACAATGTGTCAATTTCTGGTGTACGGCACAATTATCTGTTATTTCTTGATTACAAAATATCTCTAAAAACTTCAAGTTTTATTCTTTTTCTCTCCATGAAGATATTAAAGGAGATTCCTTCAGTTTGGTTTCCTCATCTCCCAAGAATACCCCTGACTTCAACACATGAAGACAAACAGAGACCATCCCAGGAAAGATAAATTCTTGGAATTGGATGTAAAGAATATTTAAAATATGACAAGTCTACAATGTGATGGGATTTCTTTTTTTCTGATTCTTTTAATATTTTCTTTCATCTTGAGAAATTCCATCTTTTCATGTCATTCATGAATATAACTGATGAGATATGTGTAAAAATATGCACCTACTTAGAAGAATTCCCCTGAGCATGGAAATAACCAGGGTGGGGGCTGTGGTCCCTCCTGCCCACCTGTCACCCAGAGGCCTCACTGCATCATGGGGTCTCCTGTTTCTCATTCTCCTCACCGAAGTCCTGGAAAGTCTCGGAGTGAACTTGGGGAAGTCGATTAACTTTCATGTTAAAGTGTCTCCTTACGATCAGATCGTTGATACATTTTTAGAAGTAGAGAGGTCATTGAGAAAAGAACACGACAGAAAACTTCAAATTCCATTTGAAATGATTAGATGATACTTGCATGTCGAGGACTTGTTCAGGCACAGAGAAATTAAGAAAAATTAGCACTTTCTCTTTCTGCTTGTCATCTGGCTGTGTAAACCTAACAGAAGCAACTGCTCTCTTTCGCAGTGAGATCTCATTTTTAGGTTTCTGAGTAACAGGTCTTTTTTGCTTTGATCCCAGAGACAGGAACCTACATGAGGCTTTAACAATGAGTATTATGGAAATAATAGAGTTGCTTGCTGCTTAGCTTTAATGCTTCCTTAATCTGTCCTTAAGTAAATAAGACAGCAGCAGCATGTGAAAAGCATCCTTTGAACATAATCACCTGTTTTATGAAACCCCTGCAGGTATTAGACTTTCAGCAAAGTGAGTGCAACCAGAATTTTGATTACTAATTCCTCATGCTTTTTTAAGAGAGTTTAACATTCTTGTATCTTAAAGGTTTATTTGGTCTATAACTTGATAATAACATAAATATAGTATTGAATTTTTTAACATGTATTATTGCATTTTTATCTTCAAACCATGGGAAAGAATGATAGTAGCATTTCTGAAGCATTTATTGGTGCCTAATTCTGTGCTAAAATTTTTCCAAGACTCTTGTGCTGTAGCTTATGAGATATTCACAAGAGCACGGGCTGCAGGCTGCAAACTGCACGCAGCAAATCCAGCTCTGAGCCATGAGCTCCACGGCCACGTCTCCGCAGGGTCCTGTTACTGGCCTTGATGGTGGTTACCTCCACCCAGCTCCCCAGACCTTCACAGGAGGGTCTGTGTACACAGAAGGGAGGTAAAGGAGATGGTGCCCAGGGGGGCTGTTTCAAGCATGGAAGATTTACTCAGCAGTGTGGTGGTAAAGATGGAAGTTAAGTCTTTAAAAAGATGTTGTTGGCTATTTTACTTTGCTCTCTGAGGAAAGGGGATAAACAGTACTATCTCCAAGGGCTTATGTCTTGCCTCACCTTTGCAGGGGAGGGTGAAGACTGGTGAAGTGTCAGGCACATAGTAGGGAGTTCATCGATATTTCTTGATGGATGAATGAAACACCTCCCTGGAACCAAAGCCACTGGTTGTATAAATTACATTTCCACACCCAGACAGGCCCTGAAAATGCCACCCACCCTTGGAAACAGCAAAGTTAAGCATCGGCATGTTAGGTGCCTGGATAATCAGGCTGGGCCGGGGCCGGGGAGCAGAAGAGGCACTTAAGGGATGAAGACTGCTGAGTACCAGGAGTGCTGCTGGGGAGAAGGGGACCTGGGGGCCAACACAGACTCCATCTGTGGAGAAGAGCGGCTGTCTCCAGCAAGACAGTGCCCTGAGGAGGTGCCCGGCACCCACACACAGCGATACAGAAGGGGCAGGGCATGAGCTGGGCGCACGACCATGATGGAAAGCACACCCCTCTTTGAGTTGGGTCTCCATCAAGAACAAGCCACATCAAGGAATCTTAGTCTGATCGACTATACAGTGAAGCAAGTTCCTCCCTACCTCAAAGTGGGTTTAGAGGGCTGCTTGAGGCAACAGGTGTGGGCCACTTATTAAAGGATCAAATTCAATATAAGCGTAAGAATTCTTCCAATCAACCCTTACCGGGAGTTGAGGAGCTCAGGATGAGGGTGGTGTCTCAGAGACCTGGCTTTTTCCTCCCCAGCTTGGCAGGGTGACCTCCAGCACGTTACCGCACCTCCACTTCCTTGTCGATTAAACAGGCAGCATGGTAGTGCCAGCTCCTGGCCAGTTGTGAACATGCAGTGAGAGAATGTCTAGCCCATGCCGCAGCCGGCTGGACAAATGCTGGCCTTGCTGCTGCGTGGGGCATGTCCTGTGCACCGGGCAGGGGGCTGGACCCTGAGCCTTGGGTGTGGGTCGCCCTCAAGGCGATTGACACCACAAGGGGCGTGGGACCGTGGGACTGTGCTTCCCAGACAAAATGATAGGCGAACAACTTGGCGCAGCTAACAGGGATTGAAAGGACTTCTTTCATTTGCCTCTTCGGTCCTTCTCATCACTGGGACGCACTTAAAATATGCCACCAGCCTGGAGGAGAGCAGCCTCCTTCCTCCTCCAAACCCTCTGGAAAAACACAGCATCCAGAGCAACTGTCCTTTTCCTACAGAGGGGAGCCTACCTTGCCAAAAGCGGTGACATTTCCCCTCCACTCAAGGCTCCTTAAGGGGGAGCTTTCGCTTCTAGGTGTGCTCGGGCTCTGTTCTGATGCTCACTTTTGGTGTCCAGCTCGCTCAAGGCAACAGCCAATGGCACCTCCTGCGCTTAGCCTCCAGCTTACCCTGCATAACTGGACTGACAGGATCTACTGCTTTTTCCCCAAAATGTGCATAAAATAAGGAAAAAGGAAGAGAGCAAGGAAGGGTGACTGTCAGCACCTTCACTAATAATTCCAGCAGACTTACAGAGATCTTCTCTAGTGGTTTAAAAACAAAAGGGGCGGGCAGAGGTCACTGTGTTGTGGGACACACTGTGGGGAGAAGGAGAACAGGAGGAAAGGAGCCCTGGAGAAACAAGACTAGATGTCCACCTAACACTTTCAAATATTGACAGAAAAAGCCTTTCACCTGCATGAAACTCTAGGTACTTAATATGTAAGCACAGTGATTAGCCATGTTATCCTGTCTCAAACCTGCCACAGAGCGGGCTTGGAGAACAATTACCCGAAAACATGAACCCAATGGACACCACATACTGTAAATCCATGTGAACAACAGGCTAGAAAATGCTCAAGTCTATAGTGGGTCTTTTTGCTCTTTAACCAGATCTATTCTGAAAACCGCTCAAATTTTAAGAAACTTCAATATACTAATTCCCAAAGGATACTTGGGGCCTGTATGCATCATGACCTCTAAACTCTAGATTTTATCTGAAATGAGATGAGCATTCTATGTTTTCTAGGACCACAACGATACGTCTTCTTTCTACTTGAGGATTTATTACACTTATTGTGGAACTGACTACTTGCAAACATTCTCACAGTTTTGTGAAAACTTTTCCCTCCTGGGTTTGTGGAGCCAAGAGATCAAGGGCAGTGTCTCAGCTCAGTGGGGCCCTCCTGATGGAGGAGATCACTGTCACAGACGATGGGACATAAATGATGTGGTAACGTTTCCATGCACTGCACGTGTCTAATGAGGTATGCACTCCCTTGGCTCTGGATAGACCTGCTCCGGGAAAGATGAAAGGATTGTTCTTTTGTCCTTTTTCACAAACTATCAGACCCTATTACTGAAAATTAAGGTCTAATACAATTCTTACTCAGAGATAATCAGCCAGCAGCTTGGTGGCTGGAAAATAATGGCTGATTGATGTACAGCTTGAAAGCTGAGCTCCCCAAGGCGTGAAGGGCCAGGCCCCGAATTTACCTTCAGAGGTTATAACCTTTCCTGGAGCTTACAACGTAGCAGGCAAGATGCAGCCTTCTTACCTGTTGTGATTTTAAAAGTAGCTGAAACCAAGTAAATTGTTTAAATCCTTCTCTCACAGTTTAAAAAAAAATCAAAAATATATTTTTAGTAATAAACTGACTTCATTAGAATGTTTCACATAACAGGTTTAGAGGAAAATGTGTCAATAATTGGCAAAGGTTTCCCAGTCATTAATTAACCCCTTTGTATGAATACAAACTTGTTATCCTCACGCACTATAGGTGAAAGCTTACCATTAAATAAGTCGCGACGTTTATGAATATTGTTTTTTGAACTCTTAGAATTTACACTTCATTAGGTTAATTCAAAGACATTTTTAAAATCCCTATTTCAAAAAAAAATTATTCTCTGGGTGAAAGATGATAGTATCTTAATAGTTAATGCCTGTAACAATCCCTTAGGAAGAAATTAGATAGTTTGTTTTTATTTTTAAAAATCACTAATTTTAAATTTGCTTTCAATTTCTCCTCCGTCTTTGTGGAAATAAAGCATAAATGTAGTCTAGCTACAGTGTGTCATTCAGGCAGTTTTTCACCAGAACTACTCTGGCTGATTAAAGTAAAATGCTAGCTCTCGCCAGGTGGAAACACCTGTCAGAAGAAAAATCGGTAAGTCAAATTCTCTACATAAAACTTCAGTACTTTTTTTCTTAAGTTGGTCACAAGTGAACAGGTTAGGTTAGAAGGTTAATAGAAACATAAATACGATTTTCCTGACAGTTACCTCGTCTAATTTTTATTCAAAAAATAGAATCAAATTACCTTTTCATATTCCTATCACTTCTAAAATAATACATTTTTCATCGCAGATGTATGTTGAAGGAACGAGCGATTCTTTGTTTGAAGGGGCCGGGCCAGGATTAAGTGGACAGGAGAGATGCCTTGCTATGTTGATCTATTTCTAGTCAGACAGGAAACAGTAGAATGCTGTTGGCCGAGAGGCGAAATCCCACGTTAGCTTTATCTCTGAAAAAAGGCAAATAGAGAGGGAATAACTATGTGATGAGATTCAAGTCACTTGTTTTTCTCAGTAGGTTACTTTTAAGTTTCAGTTTGTTGATGTGGAATCTGGCAAGGCCCCCTGTGTGCTTGTATCTAAAATTTGAAAATTTGAAAATTAAAATCACAATGGCTTTACTTCCATTGGAAAGCTAAATACATGGCAAATATCCACAAATGCATTTAAGCATATAAGCTTTGAACTTCGTTGAATTTTTTTTCAAATGCAGTTTCATTATCAAGCCCTCATATGATTTAATGCAAAGATACATGAATTCATGAATCTAAATCATGGGATGCAGAAATTACTCATTTTCAGTAATAGATCGTTTTAAAAATAAACGTATATTCTGAAAAAGAATTAAAAAATAAAATTATATTCTGATGCAAAATTACAAATAGTCTGTATTCAAGCCACATAAGTCTTTAAGACATATTTCTCGTTTAGTGAAAAGACTTTAAACCATTCATGATTAAGGATGCAAACTGCTGTGAGAACGTAACTTGGAAACGTATGCCCATTAGTGCACTTGTGCGGGGACTCCCTGTGTCCCAGCTCAGATCACACGAAGTTAATGCCCACCTTATATCTTTTCTAAATAATCTGGTAATTTTCTATCTGCATTTCTCTCTCCATTTTATGCTACTCTTTTTCTTATTAATAAAATTAACAAGATAGGCAGTTGAGGAACTGCTGAGTCATTTTTTTAAAGTAATTTAATTCTACCTGAAGATGAATTAACCATCATTTGAAATATCAACATTAATTCCATATTTGACAGCTCAGGTGCCTCACACCTGGGAACCAAGTACCCTGGACTATCTTCACAGCTATTTGGATTTCACAGTTGTATTCCTGGGTCCGACTCGTGTCAAGCAACAGAGTCGCGGTTTTTATGTGGAGAATCTAACACTGTTAGGTTAATGTAGGATTGGTCATTTGGTTCACGGTGGAAGGGTTTCCTTATATATTTGGTGTACTTGGAATGCAGAACTAAAAGAAAGTTTAGAAGTTCTCTTAAGAATTTTTGATGAATTTATTTTCCTTTTCTTATTTTTATCAAGTTTGACCAATAACTTTGGTTTATGAGTTTATATTTGGGAACATTTGCTACTATTATTTTTGTCACTCCATATAATAACAAAATATCATATATCATATACTATATATCATACATAGCTTTATGTGCATGTTATATATTGTAGATGACACAAGTATTACCTGTAATAAATATATATTTTATGTCTATTCAATTATATAAAATCACTTGTGCTGCAGAATAGAAGGAGAACTTTCAGTCTAGCTAGCTAAAAATGTGTATTACAAATTCCATAACAGCAGTGAAGAACAGCCCAGGAAACACGGTCTGAAAGGACAGATTTTAGTATCCATGGCCTCTAATTTTACCCACTTCAAAAATACATAAAATCTAAAATCGTAACAGTTCTAAAAGATTGCTATTATGTTTCACTAGTTAATATAAATGCTTAAAATTTGGTTTCAAAGCAAATGTGGAGTACACACTTCTTAAAGCTTTCACAAATTCGCTAATGCCTGTCATATTCTAGTGGATCTGCTCCCTAATTTGTAAAAGCTAACACGGCCTTTGTACATAAAAAATAGGATAACTTTAAAAACAGCTGGCAGAAGTTTGCTCTGTGAAGATGCAAAAAGATGAGTCATTGGTCTAAGAAAATAAAATGACGGTGAAAACAAATGTGCTTATGTTAATATACTTATATTAATATTAATTATATGTATTGATTATTAACTACTTGTGTGATGAACTATTTTACTATTTTATTGATAATTTGGCAATTTATTTTATAGCATTGAAAGTTTCTTCATCATTTAATGGTCATGGCTTAGAAATAAACACAAATTGGTAAGAATTTTTTGCTCTAAATATTCCTTTTAAATCAGTGAACTATCCACTTATAACTTGAAATATTTTGGCCAAAGCATCTAAGATATAAGCCATATTAAGTAAGTAAATAAATATCTGGTTTTTCAAAAATCTCTTAGAGTAAATAAATATACTCTAAGACATACCTACTAGAAGTTTTTAGGTTAGCATGGGTGTCCAAACCCAAGGGTCCAAATACAAGTCAGCACTTGAATGGCAACAAGAAATAAATGTCAAGATTCCCTAAGGGTTTGGGTTGAGAATCATTATGCTTATGTTACACATGAAATATATTTTACTTATATTTGTGTCTTTGTGCTTATATTCCAGTACCCATGATTTTTTTTTCACCAAGGTGTAATAGCCTGGTTTACAGCCCTGGGTGTTCACATACTGCTGAAGCAATCTTAGTGCTTCAGATTATCCGCAGAAAGTCACCATCCTGAGCATGATGGGAGAGGCAGGGACAGCGACTTCTTCGGTATCCAGTCTCTTTTCTTTGAGGATTAAGGTAAAAGAAGTTCACTAAACTTTCATTCCTGCACCTGCAAAAGTTGTTAATAATATCCTCCCAGACTACTATGAGAATCAAAATAGATCATGTACGTTCATAGACTTTGTGCTAAAAAAAAATTCTAAAAATTCTACAGATTAAAAATTTAATAAACATCTTTTATTAATGAATACATCTAACCTTTTAAAATCCCATTTGAATTTTCAGATTGTTGCATTTCTCAGGGTATTCCTTAAATGTATTACCTTTGTATTAAATGATTGTTCTAAAATTGTGTCTTCAAAATTATATATATATATTTATATATTTTAAGAGATTATTGATCAAAATAAAAAAAATCTTCAAAGTCTACAGTGATTATTTTATATAATGTAGAAGATTGCCCACTAGATCTATTATATTGGAAATACATTTACTAAAAATATAAATACAGAAGGTCAGTATAAAATATGACTACTTTGAAATCAATCACACAGATCCTGAAATCAAAGTAAATATTGTTCTAAATGAAAACTTCTAGGTAGTTCATACACTTGCCCTAATAATCCCTTTGCTTAGAAAATTTTGAAACTCCCATTTTTTGGAAATGAATTTGTACTTTATTTAATATTTTTGACCCAGAAGAGAATCAGTTAGCCATGTCATTAATTTACCAAGATCACATGACATTTTACTGTTTAAAATAAGTTTTAGATGACTCTAACTCACCCTCAAAAACACATTTGTTATCGATATACTGTTTTAAAGAATGTGCAACTAACATTAGAGAACTTCCTGAAGAAAAGCTCCGAAACGAATTTGAACAATGGCACAGATGTGACAATGTGTAGTCTTGAGTGAGACGTCAGTCCAGAGACATGTGGATGCTATGGAAGTCTAATAGCAACCTCCGGTAATTCTCCAGTATTTACTTAGAGGAGGCACTTGACGCTGCGTGGAGAGAGCCCACGAGACTCCTCATCTCAGCGGGGCGTGTCTACTTAGCAGAAGCAAGTTCTGTGGTAAGTGGAATCAGCCCTGCTTAGGTGGCAGTTGGTGGCCATTTACTGGACCAGATCATGGGCTCTGTGACACCTCACCGTTCCTCTCCATCCCAAGAGATGTATTCTTCCCGACTCTGGCAATCCCATGTGGAAATAAACATATTTCTGATTGGATATATGAATTCTGATATATTGCACACAATCAGTCATGGTACTTTTTCACTGTCACAGTTTATAGTTTCAAAACGAGTTAACGTACTCAACCCAGAGGTTATTAAGGGGGATATTCAAAGTGGTGAATATGCCCCTCCTGCCTTTGGCAATAGATGTCGTTGTCTGCTCTTCTTTATTATCTGGAAGAGCAGCCTCAGACGGACACCAAATGAACTAGAAGACATAGGAGTAACAAGGCTGACCCAATGAATGGTGGCTTTGTTTTAATTAAGTCGGTCCCAATATATCGCCGCAAAATGACTTAAAACCATATCCACTTCCCTTGTGACTGTCCATTTGTCACTAAACAATGTTTAGGAAACAATGATGTATATTGTTAGAGGAAAATTATGTGCCCCAGAGAACATAATTTCTCTGAGAGCATGTACGCTAGAAGTCAGGAAGTATTTGTTGAATGACAGCAAATGTGAGATGAAAGAATTCTGGGAATATTTTGTCTGGTTGTAGAATTATGCTTTGAAATGACAGGTGGGAACTACTGCTCTAGAAGATAACATTCTTACTCAGACTAACCTCTTTTTCAAAGTGAAGGGAAAAAGAACTAGAAATTTGGGCATGATCTTTGGGGAAAATACTTAAGAAGCCATTAAATTATCAATTATACCAAGAAATGGCTAAAACAAATATGAATACCAATAATCAATTATTTTGGCTGTCAACCTACAAAATACTGAATTTAAGAAAATAATATTTTATAAAGGGGTTGGAACCTCCTTTTGCATTTAAAGTTTTATGTCTCTATGAAAAAAAATCAAATCAAAACAAAATTGCATTGTGACCTTCAAATTAATCATAGAAATATCTTTTTGCCTTTTACCTACATTTGTATCTTGTCAATAACAAGTTTGTTGACACTAAACCATGACACATAAAATTGTTTTATGACTATGAATAAGATTAAATGAAAAATGACTTAAGAAATATAATTTAGTAGAATGTTTTTATAT
The DNA here is from genome assembly GCF_036321535.1 of Camelus dromedarius. Taxonomy (NCBI): domain Eukaryota; kingdom Metazoa; phylum Chordata; class Mammalia; order Artiodactyla; family Camelidae; genus Camelus; species Camelus dromedarius. The sequence continues at coordinate 7,533,726 of NC_087468.1, forward strand.
ACACAGATAGGAATATTTTATAGCCTTTAAGTAGACATTGTCCATTAGAAATAAATTGTACATAATCATGCTGTTAAATAGGTCATTTTAAATTAGATTATTAAGATATGCAATTCAGTTCTTGGAATACATGTCTGATCGCCCAGAGAAAGTATAAAGAATGAATTGCCTCTATTGCTTTTCTTTCATTTTCTTGGCAAACTTAAGTCAGGGTGTTGGTTTGGGATAAGAAACTACTAACTTTTTGTAATAAAGCAATCTCATGAATTTGCAAGTTATACTAATACTCATTTGCAAGTTCTACCAATACCAGATTCAGTCCAAACCTCAAGACCAATATGGAGAATGCAGGATCCAAACATTACTCATGGGAACAAATGACCCTTTATTTCTCACCCATCATAGGTTAAGACCAGGCTTTGCAGGGGGACCCATCTCTAGAGCATTTTTAGCACTCAGACTCTACCACCTGACAAGCAGCATTTATAATGTTAAAGAGTAAAAGCAGTTATCCCTAATCTTTCTATTTTGAAAAAACTGTTGAAAATCTGAGTTACCAGGTAAGACTTCATCACCTTTGACTTGGCAGTGAAGATTACTGCTCAGGTGGGTGCTAACAACAGGCAGTGGAGAGACACTAACATTTAACTAACTGAATAAACGCCATACATAAGGTGATATTTGATTCTATAAGTTAGAAGCGAAATAGCAATGCTTTCTGAAGTTAAAACACTGAAGTTACTCATATTTCAATGTGTTCAAAACCCAGGATTTGCTAAAAGGTTAACTTTTACCATAAAGTTCTAAGAAAACCCTTAATACCAGATAGAACTGTATTAGAATAAAGAAACTTAAACAAAGAATAATGCAAATTATGAAAAATTATACCTTCTACATAAAGGTTTTCATCTATCATTGATATTCTGCTGTAGACAAAATATATTCTTTATTTAAGGGACAACAGAATTTTTACAGTTTAGTTCTTGCGTTCAGTGTGGACTTTAAACACATCACTCAACCGTGGCCTTCCTATGCCATTGTTCTGAGATCTTGGCCACACGATGCTTTTCAAATGGCCAACATCTACAATGTTGAGATCTGCCAAATAGCAAATCAACCTTTATAATTAAAGTTGACAAGCTGACAAGAAAAATGAGTGTGTACTTGTGTATATATCTGAATTTTTATGTCACATTGCAGACTGTACACTTGTTTGCTTTTTGTCAATAGCCGAGGGCTCATTTCTCTGTACCAGAAGCCTGTTGTCCTCAAGGTCTTCAGACAGCTCCCCTTCGCCCTAGTGAGTCTGTTGATTAATTTTGGATACTCTTTTTAATTAACACCCCAAAGGAGAGCTAGATTATCTAGCCTATAGTCCATGAAAAACAAGTGAATCCAAAGAATGATGGCCCAGGGAGACAGGCACACTCTCTCCAAATAATATTGTAAGAACACTGAGTCTCTCACAAGTCAAACTCGTGTCGGGCAATGCCTAGGGAGGACGTGGGCCTTTAATCAGGGCAAAATAGAGATCTGTATTAGTCTAATCTAATTTTCTTTTTGACAAGGAGAGGAGTGATAGATGCCCCTTGACAGATGAAACATGGCGCCCAGTGCAGTCATGGTTGCCATCGGCCTTGATTAGTAACTCGTCCTAGTCTGACCTCCAGGCAGATGAGTTGATGAGTGACAGAAAAGAGTGGAGCAGTTAAAACAGCAGGATGAAGTAGGAAACTAGCTAATTGTACCCAAACCTGTGAAACCTAACCATAAAACCAAGAACCACGATGCTCATGGCAGCTTCCATAAGTCTGTCTAAAGACATTAATCCTTTACGTGCGAGGATTACAACTGAACGGCTCTGACAATACTACTTCTACAAAGAAAATTTGAATTCAGATATTTCAAAACCCATTTCTGACGAGCAATTTTGAGAACTGTTCATTAAACCAACTGTTGCATCCGGCAGAGACGATACAGTCCCCGCGAACTACCAGACCACAGCAAGAACAGGTGAAAGAAAGAATCTATCATGACTTTTCAAGCAAAAAGCTTTTCAGTAAACAAATTAACCTTGACACCTAGTGGGAAAAAAAACTCAAATAAACCCCATATATTAGCTATAGTTTTCACCGTTTCATTCTAGACCACTTGACTTTGTGTTAATGTAGTTAAGGAGAATTTTTGAAGCTGAGTCATGTAATTGCTACCATTGTGTGGTTGCACTAGCACTGAACAGCTCCGCGTTTAGAAAAAGCATATGCCGTCCTATCTGTTCCTCTTTGGGGAAAAAAAAAAACCTTCCAGCTGATACTATATATCCCATTTTACCCTTACTAACAAAATGCTGAAGTTATTTCTCCCTCATCGTTTGGATGTGTAAAACCTCTAACCTGCAAAAATCTGTTAAGTAGTCAATTTTTAGCATTGTGCCATGATGTGGATGCATTTTATTGAATTTCTTAATCTAAACTAAGAATAAATGGCCATCACTTAATGTAACAGCTGAGCATGTTGCCATTTCAAGGCAGCTAGTCTTAAAGGAAGAAAAAAGTAATTGTATATAAAGCTGTTCTTCAAATTGAAACATGAATACCTATGTGCACAGCATTCGTTCAGTCAGTCAGTCAGTCAAGCAACAAACACTTACTCAATGACCTCTATGATCAAATGCTGTAAAAAGTGCCGTGTCTACAAAATGAATACAGTAACAACTCCCAAAATGATGGCTCCAAATCCCCACCTCCCTGTATACTGCACACTCTCTTTACAATTTGATCTTGCCGCTCTTATAAAATGCTGGAGTCTATTTCTCTTCCCCTTAAATCTGGGACTGGATATTTAACTTACTGTGCCAATGGGCTGTCAGAATACACGAAGCAAACAGCCTTGAAAAGCATTTTCCCAGCGGCACCAGGTACGTTAAAGCCTAGAACACCAAGGTTGGGGTGATGATGAAGGAAGGAAGGAAGACTTAAGAGCCAGAGATGTTAATCATCCCGTTGTATTAAAGAAGTTACATTAATATGAAAATGTCTGGTATAAATATATTCATGTTATGACTATTATTATGACTATAAAGATAAACACTAGAATTATTATTAATAAAAATTATTAACAAATATACTAGGATTTAATAATCCAAATTTTGAACCACCTTCCAAGTTTTTAACTTTGAGAAATATTCTTATATTCCTATATTACTACCATAAGTTACTTTGAAAATATTTTTGGTAATGTCATATTCATTGCATGATCTATGTAAGGAAATCTATCATATTATTATATCTACTGGTTTCAACAGAAATTGTATTATCCAAATTTATCTCTCGCCCATCTAAATGATTGTGCATTCTCAATAAATAAATATACATCAAGGTGTGCTATTTTTGAATATACAGATCTACCTCAACTTACAATCGGGTTACATCCTGATAAACCTCAAAACTCTTCATCAAAATATTAGCAAACTGAATGCAGCACCATGTAAAGAGGATCATAAATCATGACTAAGTGGAATTGGTTCAAGTTTGGTTCAAAATACAAGATCAATCAATCCTACTAATAAAATAAAAGAAAAACCCACATGATTGTATTAATAAAAGTAAGAAAAAACCCAACTGGTCACAATTCCACACCCTTTCCTTGGGATTTCCATGCTTCATTAATGACTAATAATGTAGAGCTGATGAGTTAATGAAATAAACAAACTCAACACAGAAGCATTCATTGAATACCTGGAATGTGCATTACGCCCATGGGGAGGACGTCCATCCTGCATTATTTGTTTTCACATGTGCATGGGTTTACGGCCCTTTCACAAGCCCTTTCCCGTGAGGCCAGTCACCTGTAACTCAGATATTCTACTCTTTCCTTCTCATGCAGGTATAAGGAACTCCCGAGTCTCGAGGTGAACATGCGCACGACCGATTGCCTCCAGCCTCATCCCTTACATAACATTTCATCCCCTTGAGGACTTAGTGCTCCTGCACCTGCCAGGTCGGATGTCCCCATGAACCAAGGTAATGCTCAGTTCTTGATGCATGGCTGCTGGAGCACCATGGTCATTTTCCACCAGGGCAGAGTAACACACCGAGGACCACTTCTGAGAAGTGGGCTGCAACTCTGCACCTGGGGATGGTCACCGTGAATCTACTATCAGGACTCAGTAAAGTCTGCTCACAACACCCAGAGCAGCAGCACAAGCTTTATACCCTAAGGAACTTGAAGACAAAAGAAACTATGCTGGGTGAATGCAACTTGAATAGACTTAGAGGTTTCAGACCTTATTCTTACGTGGCAACGTGAGCTTGGGGAGATTTGATTCAGTTTGCTCCCTCAAAACCTTCACGGCTGAGGTGTTGCAGCCCTTGTTGCTGTCTGACCAAAATATTCAAATTGACATGATGCTAAAGTAATCACTTCCTTATTAGAGACCATTCCCCAGTGTTTAAATACAGCTTCCCACCAAATAATAGCGGTCATCTTATTGAAATTTACATCTGAGTAGAATAAAATTTAATTTTGGTTCATTTGCCTACTGGGGGCTAATTTCAGAATCTTTCAGAAAAGCACAATAAATTGCTCATGGAAGACAAGAGTAAAGATTATTTTAATATTCTGAATGTGAAGGGAATCAATTTCCAGACATAAAATCTGGCACAATAAAGTGTTTTGATTTCACTTTGGGGACGAGTGTTTAACAAGATTTTCAAGAACTCCATGTGCCCAGAAGGTTAGGAATTGTTGATCTGAATTATATCTACTAGTGGATTTTTCACATATTTTAAGCAAAGAGCATCTACACAGCTTCTCATCTCACAGTCCTTTATTATTTTTAATTACATTTTCTGAAAGTTTATGTGTTGTTCTTATCTCACTTGTAAATACAAGTAACTTGTTTTAGAAAGGGGAAAACTTCAAAAGTCAAATAGAACACTGCACAGCTTAAATCAGGGATTAGGGAGACAAATGATGTGATAATGTGAAAATTACAGGTTCAGTTTTGATCCAAAGAACATATTTTGTTTGCCTTTTACTTGGCAAATCTAGCCATTTCTAATATTCCATTGGTATTTTTTGCTAGGTAATAGTCATTGTTAAGTGTGATCAAAACAAAATACTTTAGAACATTTAATAACTTGACACCGATTTCATGATGTTAACTGTGATTCTGACTAATTCAGATTAAAATGGACTATGTTTCACACAGCAGTTCACTAAGTGCAAGCCAAAATGGGATTGTGTTTGCCCTGCAGTTAACCAAAGCACCCGCCAGCAGAGATGCTGATGCTAAATGCTTTGGGATCTTGACTGACGGTTGCAAGGTCCAGGCAACACTGTCCTGATGAGGACAGTAGACCTAGAAAAGTTCCTGAGCTTGAAAAGACAGAATAGGTTTGTCTTTATGCCGAGTAAAGCTTAGTTTTTTGGGGGTTTTTTCTTTTGCTTGTTTGTTTTTGTAATGGACTTTCTGCTGAAATTATACTTAATCTGTAAGCAGTGTCCTCATCCAGAGATCTTAAGAGGGTTATCTTTTCCTGGGTGATTCATTCAAGAAACACAGAAAAGCAGACCCCACCCCCACCCCACCGCCACCCAGGCTGGGACACCCTTGAAACCTACAACCTTTGAATGCCTCTCTATTCTTGGCCTGTATCTTCCCATCATTGCAGATACTGGAGAGCACTGTAATCAGATGCAAAGTGGCACCTTCTACCAAGACTTTGGGTAAGCATTGTATTTACTGTACCACAGTACTCTCCACTAGGCACTAAAACAGAATACCCTTTTACAATTTCAAAAATTTATTTTTCTTACACACACACACACACCCCACACACCCTCGCACAGGGAGACACAGACACACACACACTCACATCTTAATATATGATATGCAGCCCTGGCTGCAGCAGAATATTAAACCATGTTTTCTGTCAATGTGATATAAAGAAACAAGAGGCCCCATGTAATTTGGATTTTTCTGGGCATCTAATTTCAATCTAATGTACTGTTGTGAAACTAAGCCAGTAAATCTATATGGCTGGTCCATTTGGGAACTTGGTCTGCGATCTTCGGTATCTGACAATTTCTGGTTTCCATTCCTTGTTCAGGGATGATAACAGTGTGATTTACAGGCATAACGAACAAATGAGATCAATTAAAATGTCCAAAAGTGGCACCTGTCTGCGTATAGGGTTGCAGCCAGTGATTCCCACAGCTTGGTTTCCTGTCGCCCCCACCATCTGCAAGCCCTCCCTGCACACAGAGTAACAATGATGGGTTGTTTCCTAATGGGCAGAAACCAAGAAAGCGGCCTTACCCTACAGCCTGGCCGTATGATTATTATCACTAACTGGAAACAACAGGTGTATTTTTCAACTCCATTTACACAAGCGATCCCTGTGTTTCATAGCTTTCATTAATATAGCTTCTTGAATTGCCCAATTTGTTACAAATTTGTACTGTCAGCTGCCTTTGTGCTTGAATTGAATTTGTCATGAAACTGAAGCTACCTTTCATTTGTATACATTATAGAATACTTTGATCATTGCCAGACACATTTGATACTTTTCCAAGTTCTTAGGTCATGGAGAAGGGGGAAATGGTTACTTCTGGATAAAAGTAACAATTGGATAAAACCCATCAGCACGTTTTTACATTTATTCTTCTGAAGTTTTGTAAAAGAATAAATAAATAATGGACATTGGGCAAATCTTATGATCATAAAGCATTATATTAAGTAGCATGTAGAAATTATGAAGGTGTAGGTATATTTTATTAGATTTGATTGCAATTAAAGTGTTGAGTTGAACTTTGTAAACATGCCTTTCACTTATGCTCTCATTTTGGGACAACATGAGCTAGATTGTATAATTAAAAGTGAAGATTTCTGTTCCATGATATGTTTATGAAGTCATAAATTGTATTTATGGAATAAATTGATACTATTAGCATATTGAAACTACAACTTAATGGATCTCTCAAAAGCTAGCCGGAGTCTCCATTCCTAACTGACATAAATCCCAAAATTAGAATGCACCAGAGAGTGTGAGTAGAGAGATTTGCCTACTGGATCATTTGCAATTCTCTATCTCAAATATCTAAGGCTCCTGTAAGTCAGAGGGCCACGTGTGCCAGTTTGGCTGGGATGATCCATGGTTAATGTGTATTAACCATGCATATTTTTAAATAGACCCCTTTTATCCTCACAAGTGAGTTTCAGTAGTTAATCATATAGACAGCCAATTTGTAAGTCTAACAAAATAACACTGTTAAAGTTAGTCACCTCTTATTTAAGAAAAAAAATAACATCTCAGCTATAACAATGTAATTCAAGGCACTCATTCAAATAAGCCTCAGTTAGATACAAGAGATCTCCTTTTTCTATAAAACAGCCTGAGCACACTCAGCTTGTAGACTATGGCTTCGGAGATTCTAAGTGTGATGTCATTCTTATGTGTTAATGTTTAACTGGTTTAGTCCTTTAAAAATAGTCACATAGAATTGCCGTTTAATTATCACCAACCCGCACATACAGTACTACACCATATCTTCTTCTTCAACAAAGAATAAAATACACAGGGAGGAAATCTAATTATACCTTATCTCTCGTACCATTTCTCTCCTCCAGGTTGCAGATGGTAGGATTCAAACTACAGAATCAAACTACTCAATCATTTCTAGCATGAAGAGTGGAGTCAACCAAGTTTATATCACAAAGAAAGAAAATGCTGACACATTTAAATTTCAAAAAACATAGACCTCTGAGAAGATGGTCATAAACGTGTAGGAAACGGTGCTCACCTGGGGGGGGGTGGTATTGTGCTTTTAAAATCTTAGTGTATCTACATCTAGATAGATAGATGGATGGATGGATAGATGGATGGATAGATGGATAGATAGATGGATGGATGGATAGATGGATAGATGGATGGATGGATGGATAGATGGATAGATAGATAGATAGTGATATACAATATATCTCTATTTAAGATATATATTTTTAATCCTTCCCATAAAAAAATTGCTGAAATTGCCCAAAGCTTCCAGAAACTTCCTAGGTAATAGTGTGTTGGAATAGATAGAACTTGAGCAATCATACAGCTCAATCTCTTCCAGAGAAATCTTAGAAACTCAGATTCTGGAAGATAGATTAATTTACTCAAGGTCATGAAGGAAGATAGTTTTAGAGCCAGGGTTCTGGCTACCTCATCCCTCCCCGCCCTTCCTTCCTTCCTCCTTCCTTCCCTCCCTCCCTCCCTCCCTCCTTCCTTGCTTCTTTATTTTTTAGTGTCTTTCTTAGGCAGCCTGGCATCACAACCCTCCCTGCTACCCTGAGAGCATTCAAGGGGCACAGGCAGGTGTGCGTCATGTTTATGGGCAGGGATGCTGTTTTCCTACATGACCTGATCTAGTTTACACCAAAGTTCTTCACTCTCCATTTGGGGAGTTTAGACGTTTTCGGGTAACTTCAGAGCGGATAAGTGACTGCCGTAGATAGGGGTCTTGGCATCACACATCGGTTCATCAACATTCCTACACCCACATTCCAGGAGCCCCCTGGGAAGAGCTCACATGGTGCTCTGAAGATAACTGTGCAGTAGAGGGAACAGTGGTCGAGCTACGTAACTGCAGTGAAACACCAGGAACTAGGCTGGGATAGTTCCATGTGCTATCGCTGTTCTGAATACCAGTGTTCACCACTCCGCTTGCTGCAATGGGCTAAGGGTTGTGTTTGTTCTCCACCCTGTCCTCTCCGACTAGACCGTGAGCACTTTGAGAACTGGATCAATGTTTTATTGATGTCAATTCTCATCCACAGCACTGGGTATGCACCGTTTAAGAAGTGATTGTCTAATTGTTGGAAGGATGGATGGATGGGCAGACAGGCAGAACATTCAATGGGACAAAGATAGCCAACTTGACAAAGAGTATTTTAGGAAGAATAAATTTAAGAAAAGTGGAAAAATTCAGAGAATTACTGAAAACTAGTATAAATTGGGGTGAGCTTTTGTAGGGCAAATAGATGATGCTGAAAAGACATGTCACTGAGGACGCTGGATGCTGAACTAAGGAATAATTTTTTCTTAATGAAACAGAGCAACCTGCTCAAAGTTCTTAATAAGGGGAAGGAAGAGATTTGATTTGCATATTTTTGAGGTAGTTGATCCAGCAACTGGGTCTAGTATAATTATCTCTGTCTCCAGGTTTATTTAAATATGGGAGAAGTAAACTATAAATGACACTCTCTAGAGCTGTAAATATTCTATAAGCAACTCCATGAAAAATGAATACAAGCCAATCAACCAGAAGACTCCTGTCTCAGTCAGTCGTCTGCACGCCCATCAGACCTGAACACCAGCTGCGGTGAGCTCAGGCCTGGATGAATCTCATAAGCTAGGCTTTCTCATTCCGCTAACCGAGCCTGGCAGCCCAGGGTTTGGAAAACTTTCAGCCACCTTCCCATCCCAGGAATGGACCTGTGATCTCAGGCACCAGTCCTCATCTCTTCCCACCAAGGAAAAAGAGAAGTCAAAGGGAGAGATAATAATAATAGTAATGTAATAGCTCACCATGGTTAGGAACAAGACAAAATTCATCAGTTTTGCTTCTTTTTCTCAGACTAGCAATTAGGATTTGCCATGAGTAGGTGATGATGATTAAGGAACAAGGAACAGAGTCCCAACGGGACCCTGGTGTGGGCCATCTGCAGGGTCAGTCAGAACAACAGCACGTGGGGAAGGCACTCCTCCCTCTGGGGAGCCGCTTTGAATCCCGGCGATGAATGCTGTGTGTTCCTCTGTTCGGGTACCGCGTTTAAAAGCATTGTTTACCATCACCTTGTAATCAGCCTGCCTCGGCACCCTCCTATTACCCCTGATAACAGTGTGGCTGCAATTTAGACCTGAATGGAACAGGTCTTGGATAGGCCTCTTGATGGTTTTCAAGAACGGTGATTTGCATTTCAGCTGGATTATACCTTCCGGTGCATCACGGAGGTAGAGTGACCACAGAGCAAGTGCTTAGCCCCGCCACACTGCAGACAGTGCAGCTGGGCCACTGCAGGGAGGGCTGCAGCCACTGCTGAGACCCCGAGTGGGACAGTTCTTTCCATGCGGTGGCACTAACCATCTGTGGGTGACAGAAAGAGACACTGGTGCTGTCCACACTGCTGTTTTAAACTGATGTGAGAACAGCAACCCTGCCGGGAAGAGTTTCATGACCGCAGCCGTCTCTGAGTGAGGGAGATCAAGATCGCCTGCTAATATTATCTCACAAAAATCATGCAAGATAAGGTTTTTTGTGGGTCTGCTTTACATTTTCTAAGACAGCACAACTTCTTTTGGTAAATTTGTTCTACTGTAAGACCAAAATAAGCCGAAGTGAGATTGCAGAGCAAAGCTAGTATCAATATTATGACCAGTTATTGTTTTCAATGAATGCTTATTTATGGATACTTATTAAATGCATTAATAGTCACTTCATTCTGTAATCGAGATTATTTCTACATTTTTGGCTTTCTTGAGGTATAGATTACCATCCAATTCATCCACCTTAAGTGTCCATTTGGTGAATTTTGGCAATTGCTTGCAGTCACAAAATCACCAGTGTAATCAAGATATGAAACTGTTCAGCAGCCAAAAGTTTCCTTGTGGCCTTGTTAATCAATGTCTCCCCTGGCCACAAGCCCCAGGCCACCATTGATCTGCTTTCTGTCACTATAGTTTTGCCTTTCCTAGAATTTCACATAATTATTTAAAAACAAAGGCAAAAGAGAAAATCTTGAAAGCAGTAGGTGAGAAGCACCAGGTCACTTCAAGGGACTCTCAATAAGGTTAACAGCCAAGCATCATCAGAAACCATAGGGGCCAGAAAGCAATGGGATGACACATTGGAAGTGGTCAAAGAGAAAAAATTGTCAACCAAGAATTCAATATCCAGTAAAACTATGCTTTAAAAATGAAGGAGACATTAAGGCATCCCTAGGCAAACGAAAGCTGGGGAGTGTGTCGGCCGTAGACCTACTCTGCAGGAAGTGCAATAAAAGGTTGTTCAGGACGAAATAAAAGGATGCTTGAGGGTAATTCAAAGCCACACGAAGAAATAAAGAACACTAGGACAGGTAACTACATTGGTAAATATAATTACCAGAATTATTGTATTTTTGGTTTAAATCTCATTTCTGCTTTCACATGGTTTAAAAGGCATCATAAAAATTATAAATCCATGTTAATGACCACACAGTATATAAAGACATAATTTGTAACAACAGCATAAAGGGAGGGGGGAAGAACTGTGTTGAAGCAGAGTTTATATACGCTATTGAAGCCGGGATGGTGTCAATTTAGGTTATATTGTTATAAATTTAGAATTTTAAATGTAATCCCCAGGTTAACCACTAAGAAGATAATGTAAAAATACACAGAAAATTAAATGAAGAGAGGAAAACACACACACATACATTATTACGACTAATCTTACAGAAATAAGAAGGATTATAAGAAAATACTAAGAACAGTTATAGAGCAAAACAAAGTAACCTAGATAAAATGTAAAAATTTGTAGAGATTGCCAAAATTGACTCAAGCAGAAGGAAGGAATCTAAATCAACTTCCATAAAGTAAAGAAATTGAATCAGCAATCAAAAACCTCCCAAAGGAAGGTCTAAGACCAGATGGCTTTACCGAGGAACATCTACCAAACATTTAAAAAAGGATTATCACCAACTCTTCTCAAAATCTCCCAGAAAACATAAGCAGGGGAAAATTTTTCCTGATTCATTCTAAGAGGCTAGCAAAGACACCACAAGAAAAGAAAAACACTCAACATTTCTTATTAACATAGAAGCAAATGTCCTCAACAGAACACTAGCAGACTGAACACAACGTGCAGAAAGGATTCCACACCACGACCACGTGGGGTTTATTCCAGTGATGGAGGGGTTGTTCCCTTCCCTAACATAAGAAAATCAATTAATGTACTACACCACAGTAATAGAACAAAGGAAAAAACAGATGATTGTCTAAATGGATGTGGAAAAAGCATTTGACAGAATTCAGAGCATTTTCATGATTAAAAAAAAACTCAGAAAACCAGGAATAGATGAAAACTCACTCTATATGATAAAGGATATTTTTTAAGAGCCCCCATGTAACATCATACTTAATTGTAAATGACTGAAAATTCACCCCCCCACCCCCACCAGAAACACAAGGCAAGGATGCCCACTTCCACATCTCTGCTAGTCAACATTGTTCTGGAAGTTCATCCAGAGAAATTGAACAGGAAACAGAAATGAAAGACAACCAAATGTGAAAAAAGAATTTATTTCTATTTTCAGGTGACATGATTCTATATATTGAAAATCCCAAAGAAGTTTTTCAATAACTAACTAGAGCTAATAAACAAATTCAGCAAAATTGCAGTTTACAAAATTTAAAAAACCCTCCATTTTGTTTGCACGCACCAGCCACGAACAGCCCAAAACAGAAATTTTAAAAAGAAAAAAGAATTCAATTTACATTAGTATCCAAAAGAATAAAATGCCAAGATAAATTTAGCCAAAGTGCTAAAAGATTTGTATATAGAAAACTTTTTTTTAATTTCTGAAAGAAATTAAGAAAAACCTAAATAAAGGGAAAAACATCCCACATTCACAGATTGGAAAATTTAATAGTGAAGACATTAATATTACCCAAAGAGATCTACATATTAAACATAATCCCTATTAAAATTTCAACAGCCATAGATTCTTAGATATGACACCAAAATCATCAGTGACCAAAAAAATTGATAATTGGACTTCATAAAAAATAATTAAAAAAAAAAGCAAAAACCAAGGCTAGGTCTGGCAGACAAGATGGATGGTGGTTCAGCCAGAAATAGAGCGAGTTTTGTTGTTGTTTAGATATCGTAAGCAGCTGCAGGTGCAGTGGAGGCTCAGGAAGGCTGGAGGGCAGGCGTTCTAGTGTGAGACAAGCTTCAAAGTGTCAGAAGTTTGTAGGAGGGATGGGCTAGTCTGCACTGAGATGGTGTAGGAGTTCTCAGCGTGTGTATGCATTCTGCAGACTTGAGGTCTGAAATGAATTCTTCATAACTGTGGGAAGCAGAATGATGCCTCCCAAGTCCAGGCAGGCGCCCAGGCCCTGACCAGGGACTCTGTGAAGAGATTACCTTATGTGGCAAAAAGGATTTTGTCGAGGTGACTGAGTTAAGGACTTTGAGATGCGGAGATTATCCAGGATCCCCACACCTTGATTTTAGTCCCGGGAGACCTGTGTGAACAGGACCATAAGATCACAAATCTGCATTGTTGTCTTCTTTCAAATTTGTGGCAATTTGTTGTGGCAGCAATCAAAAACCAACACAGTAGTTTTGGGGTTACTTATAGACATATAAGTTAATGTAGAAATTGTGTGTGTGTGTGTGTGTGTGTGTGTGTGTTCAGCTGTGACTAGGCGTGCTAATTTCCCTGGCCACTCTTACAGTAAGGAAGGAACCTTGGAAGGGTCACCCACAGCAAAGCTCCTTCTGGGCATTTGAATTTCTTGACTTTACCCACAGGAACTCCCATTACGGATATTCTCAAAAAAGTGACATCAAGGGAAATAGAAATTAGTTTCAGAGAGAAACAGGAAGCTCAGGAAAAAAGGCACTGGTGACCAGCACAGAAGGGGAATCTGTGCCCCTCCAACTCCAGGTCCCAGCCAGAGCATTTCCTCATTTAACTTTATTTAATTTTATTTTATTATTTTAATAATAAAAATCATTTAATTTTATTATTCTGATTAGACCAGTGAAGAAACAGAGAGATTATCGGCCCAGTGCTCCAAGCTGGCAAATAACAGTCAGCTTCAAACCCAGATTTGTCTGTTTCCAAATTCCTGCTGATTCAGCTCTCGGAACGGCCTCTGATGAAGGTCAGAGCGAGGCTCTCGCGGCTGCACTGGGTGTGATTGTGCCTTGTCCTCCACATAGGCTCCCACCAGGCCCGCAATCAGCATGAACTGAAGAGCACGGCTTTAGAAACACCCTCATTTTCCCCCCAAAACCACCAACTTCACGTATTCTCAACACCAGGCTAAGTTCCCAAAACAAGTAACCAGGAGAACAACCAGGGTTGAACTCTTTCTTTAAGAGACTCACAAGTATTTGGAGAGATAAGAGAGGAAGAAATTGAAGATATAATTAAACAGTAAGTTACACAGGGCCAGAGGCCCCTAGAAGGAAGAACCAGTGGGATATGGGACATTGGGGATGTCTGCACGGAGAGGGAAGGATTTGGCCAGACTCAACCACGGGGCTGAGTGCCCGGTGGTGGGAGCGTCTCAGTCCATCCTGCACCAAGTCTGAACACCAGCTGGACAGCCGGCACTTGCTGGGGGCTGGGAGGCATCACCCTGCCCTCAGGGCTCACAAAGCCGCGGTATGACCTTTCTGACAGACCGGCTTGGCGTTGGGGTGTGATATGTGCACATCGAAGAACGTAGATTAAAAACTGGGGAGGAGGGAATGCGATCAATCCTGACAGAGCATGTTCCTCAGACTCAACATTATGCCATGATTTGTTGATGGTTTTTTAATCGGTTCACGCTTGCAGTAATTCAAGATTTGGTAGTTTCAATGTGTTGTTAGAAAGGCACCATCTTGTCAATTCGTATGTAAGCTGAACCCCGGAGGCGGGCACTCCCGAGTTCCCATGACTGGGAAGTACTGAGTATTAGCAGAAATGAGGGAAATGGCTAGTGTTCCATCATTCTAGTTTCACTAGAATATAGGGGGACCACTCTGTGAAGAAGTGAAATATATTTTGAATGCACTCATTTATAAATTCTTTTGTATACGCGCGCGCGCACACACACACACACACACACACTGCATTTTGCTCACCAAACTTGTACTGCGCATATTCTGCCTTCTGACCTGAGGGTGGTTCATTTAAAGTGAAATGCATTTCAGAAAATGGATCTCTTCCTTGTGGCCCTTGCAGACCTTGATGCCTCTCTCCTGACTGACGTATTTGCTGCATTTTTTTTTTTTTCCAGGGGAACCAACGCTGTTTCTCTGGTCATTAACTCTCTTTTCTATACAGCATAGAAAAACTCTGTCTTCTGCCTTCACTCCTTTTGGAGAATTTTGCTGAAATACAGCTCTAGCTCATCTTCATTTTTTCCCTTTTTTCTTTCTTTTTTTTCCACCCTGCAAAATACCTATTGCTCGGGAAGTTTTGCCTGCCCTCCTGAGCAGCCGTCCCCCATCACCCTGAGAAGCACCAGACCCAGAGACGGAAGGTGTCCAGCGTCTGGGGTAATTCCTCGTGGGTAGCTAGTCCACTGAAGCCCTGTAATCTGGAAAAAGCCTAACTTGCAGAAGGATTCTCAGATCAGTCTCTCCTTACACAGTTTGCAGAGTCAGCCAAAGCCAGGAAAGGTTAAGCACAATCTCTGAAGTGAGGGCTGGATTCCAAAAATGATTTAAAAAAAAAAACAACTGAAATATTTTGAAGGCGTTTAAGTTTGCTTATTACAGATCTTTTTCTTCAAGGTAACTGCTTTATATATGGCTGAAATCGTGACATTATGCCCCAGTCTTACGTGAATAAACCTCATTACACGCTGTCTTCACGGCGACCAGGTTACTGCTGCACAGAGTCGGTTTCATCCACATGATTTCGATTACATGACAGCAGCACGAGTCTCTTTTCTTTCTTCTCCTTCTCTCGGGTATAAGCTCACTGTGATATTCCTTTAGATGGTATTTGCCCCTTTGACTTTCCCCCAGATCCACGAGATGGTGTATGCTCCAAACACATAACATTATCAACTTTAAGGGCTGCAATTGATTGAATATTTTGACAAATACACCTCTCTAATTCCTGAAGCCATATGGATGTGCAGGATGCCATATGGAATAAAGTACTCAGCCTCATGAAATGATCCAAAAGCATTTTTTTTATTAGCGGTTATTTCCTTGAACTGAAAACTGATTAGATTTTGAATATTCCGTCACTGGGGATAGTAATCTAGCCAACCCTGTATTCTCAGCAGCACCTTTAGTGACGGAAGTATATTGCTAAAGGAGACATTCTTTATGAGGGTCACCACATTTAAAAAATCTCAGGGAAAAGGCTACTTCTATATTCTTTGTATGTCCCTTAGGATTCTCCGCAGAAAGCAACAGAAATCGTCAATGAGCTGTCTTAAACAAGGAGGAAAACGGAATTATCCCGTAGTGCAGTGAAAGGGTTGGGTAGTCAGTGGCTGATGGTGTGTCACCGGTAGCCAGCGCTCCATCCTTGCACGGACCCCTCTGGCATTGCAGACCCACTCTCCAGCTGGCCACCCTGATGGTTGCGAAATGGCAATGTCAACCTGGATGGGACACACGCACATTGACGGTGTCCAGTGAGGGCAGATGAACCGTCTCCTCCCAACTGGCTCTTTTGTAAGAAGTCCTTTCTCAGAAATCATTCAGCAGCGACTCCCTCGCGACTCATTCTGAGTTGTCACATGTTTGTTTCAAGACTAAGCATACGGGAAGCGAGATTTCCGTGACTGGCCTGGTGACATCTGTGGCTGCAGGAGAAAGGCAGACCCTGAAGCGAACTAGTGCTCTCTGAGAAGGGAAGACAGCGGCGGGGCTGGATGGAGAGCCTGGCAAACAAGACGGGTGACACTCCCATATTTCTTTACATTTAGAAAATTGACTTGGTCAGACCTCCTCCACAAAATCCTGCTGGGTGAATTCTTTCCCGTGGAGTAAATAAACAGAATTACCCCCAAAGATCATCAGAAAAATAGTTCATTGAAACCGGAGAGAGTTCAAGCCATGGGTATTGGTTGAAACTGACCTTTCCGGGGCCACAGTGTCTATGTCTTAGAGAAAACCTTACTGAAAATAAAAGATACGTGGAATGGGTTTTCTTCTTTGCTAAATGGCTGTGTGAGTGTTTTCAAATCACTAATCTCCAACCTGCAATTCTTCTTCTGTTTACAGAATGTGATGCCTTTTGAACCTCTTCAATGAAATACTTAAGACGGTAAAGAGAAATGAAGGGTGCCCGTCAGACACTCAGAGACGGGTCTTACTTCAGCAGATCAGGCCCCAGACGGACCTCCCGTGCGGCTTCAGACACCGACTTCCTAGTCCATCTTGACAGCTGAGTCCGCATGGTGGCTCCTTGAACAGAATCCTGAAGGTTTTCGTTTTGTTTTAACATTTGCAGAAAGTTTGTACTGGCCTGTCTCCCTGAGGAGCAATGAAAGGGCTGGGGGTTGGAATTCCTAACCCGCTCAAGCTCAATCTCTAACTCGCTGTGTGAGCCACAACGGCTTACACAAAGAGGGCCTCGGAGTTCTCATCCCCAGGGTAGGCGTGAGTGAGAAGGGAACTTGCTGATTTCTGAACCCAAATTCAGCCCTTTGGTTCTGTGATTCTCAATTGAATTAAAGTAAATACAATGGCCCGAAAGGTCCAAATGGAAGCAAATCGTGGTGCCCAACCAGAACTCAAAACCATAGATAGCCACTGAGTAATATTTTGACTATAGCTTCTGTGCAAATATGGGAATAGAAGTCAAAGTTTCTGTAAACCACAATTGATGGACTCCAACCCAGAATGAACTTTGCAGACCCTTCTTGCCTCAAGCGTTAAAAAGTTATCTGTCTGTTTTATATACAAAATTTGACTTATTTGTGGCTACAAAGTATTCTCTGGTAAGAAATCTAGGTTTTAGAGGTAAAAATACAAAAAATTGGAAGCCATTAGGGTTTCGCTTTCCTTGTCTAAGACTAGATTAAGCTCCTACATCTAAAATCTAAGGTAAGAAAGAGTATGTTTTGTCAGAAGCACGTAGGGGAAAAAGAGACTAATGTTTACAGCCTACCTGTATGTCATCTACTCCATTTTTTTGTTCACAATTCATTTTGATTCATCTTCATATTAGGTACTGAAATTCTTTTATCCCATTAACACCCTTTCTTTCAGAAATCTGTAAATGAAGATAATTAAGAAACATATTTTTGTAAGCACTAGCTTCTGAAATATTCATTATTAACCTGCTGGCTACATTGTCCCTTTTTATGTTTATATAATTAATTAAGTATCTCTCTTCTAAGACGTACATTTTCAGGTAATTTATTAATACTATTCAGGTTTTGACTTGTCTATTTCCTCTTTCTGCATTTAAAGGAAAATTTTTTTGTCGTTGTTCATCAGAATCTCTCTCACCTTTTAATTTTTCTAGTAGAGTTGAAGCAGTTGAAGACAGTGAAAGTTGGACCCTCTTTCTATTTCGCTAAGGCAAGAATATGACAATGCATTTAAAGAACTTGAGGGAAGGAGGAGCACTAAATATAAACATTTCAGGACAGAAACACAGAAGATGTATGGCCCAAACATTAATTCTAGGATATTCATGGGGCAGGTTAATGCCAGATCCAAAAAAATCTGAGATGACTGCTTTTAAATAGCATTTGAATTCTAATTTCAGTTGATGAAACCCATTCTGTAGTTTTTCACAGATGATTTAATATAAATAATTCTTGCACAATTTCCAAGTTTTCTAATTTTCTGTATTAGAAAAACACTGGAAGTTACGTCTGGCTCTGAGGGTGAGCTGCTTCCCCCAGAGAGCTGAGAAAATTTAGTGTCAGGGTACTCGGCCCCTAGAAACCATCTTAAATTGTCTTTTGGAGTCACCAAGAAAGAATCCTGATTGCATTGTAATTGTTTTTAGTAACAAATTAGTTGCATTTGGTACTTTCATTCAACTAAAAATAGTATTAAATCAGGAAAAGAAGCAGCCGAGAAATGGGCACCATGTCTCAAAGTGTTCCCAGACCTTGAGTTTTCTTGAAATGACTAAATTACTATGGAAAATTCATTTCATGCGTGTTTACTCTGCAGAATCCCTTAACTGGATAGCTAAGAAAAATTAAAATTGGGAATGGTCACAGTGATGCCAAAAGCCGCAACTGATTTTCCTGAATAAGAATTTCCATATATATGAAAAGTCAGTGAAATTGTACACAGATTGGCTGATTCTAGTGAATTATGCTGCCAGATTGGGCCTGAGAGTAGTTGTTACAGAACAGTCTGAAAGCACCCACTGGAAGCCAGCGAGGCTCCTTGTTCAAAACGTCGAAGGATTAGATTCACGCTTTGGAAGTGGCCTTGATTCCACGTATCAATTGTGTCTCAAAAAATACTTTCAATTAAAAAAAAATAATATAACTTCTAAAAATGTCCAGATGGAACTTACACTCTCTTCCATCATTCCAGCCATTTATTTAACAAACATTCATTGAATGAGTAAGCCAATGGACTATCTAGACAAAGGTTTTTCCAAGAGAGGAAACAGCTGGTACAAAGGCCCAAAGACTTAAAAAAAAATGTTGGCATGTTCAAAGGCAGCAGAAAAACTGTGTGGAGTGTAGTTCATACATGTTTGGGGTGGGGGGAAGGAATATTGTAGGAGATAAAGAAAAAGAATGAGTCAGAATGCAGGTCAGTGGAAGCTGGAAACTCTGCAGAAGAGTTCGCTATAATTCTAAGTGTGATAATGAGTTAAGAGAATGTGCTATGAATTTTAAAATCCTTCTGACTTTATAGGGAAAAATGAATTATAGAGGAACAGAAAAACGGAGGGTCAGTTACAAGGCTATTACCTATCACTGGGGCAAGAAATAGTGGTGTCTTAGGTGTGGGCGGTAGACACAGGTTGAGAAGACATTGATTCAGAATACATCCTGAAGACACTTTAGGAGTGCTGAGGAGTTGAACACGAGTCGGGGCGGGGAAAGTGCATGATCTGGGGGCTTTGGCTTGAGAACTCGCTGTGAGGTGGTGCAGTCACCCTCTGCCGGGGAGGCTGAGAGAGCTGATGGGGAGGGTGGCGAGTGAGGGAGCAGGATCTCTCCGTTGTGTGGATAAAGGTTGAGATGTAAATTCAACATCAGAGTAGATGTTTCAGCAGTTGGATATGTGATCCTGGAGAGTTAAAGAACTTCGGTGTGGAATTTTAAGTTTGGAAGTTATCAATGTTTAGAAATAACGTGCATTCATGGAGCTGCTTGAAGTTACCTAGAACGCGAAGTGTAACTTCTCAGCACATTGGGGTCCATCGGAGAGGAAGAAAGCAGGGACAGAGGCTGAGACCGACTGGCCTGGACAGATCTGGGGGACAGTGAGCCCTAGATCTACTCATTTATAGCAAATGCACACGTTTTAAAGTTTAGTACATATAGGCTCTTACAGAATGTTCATTCAAAATAATTATTCCACCTGCATAGCTTTAGTGCAATGAGTGGGTGTGTGTGTGTGTGTGTGTGCATGTGTGTGCATGTGCGTGCGTGTGTGTGTGTGTGTGTGTGTGTATGTGTGTGTGTATCCCATAAGACATCGTCCACAATTCAATAGGATGACATGTATTCAGGAGGACAGGAACCATGTCTGTTTTACTTCTTATTTTATCCTCAGTATTTAGCAGAGTAAATGTCACGCGCTCTATAAGTATTTATTGAGTAAATGAATCAGTGAATGAAACCAGAAGATCTTGCCTTGTTGACACAATTGTCTTGGGGATATATGCACCTTGAATGCAGTTCTGAGTTTCCAGAAGCTTGGTGTCAAGGCACCTTCTCTTACTCAACAGCCCTGAGTGTCTCCGTCATCTGCGATACCGCCCCATGGCCAGGTGGACACGCGGCCTCCTCCCACAGACGGGAGACTGATTCCGTAATGAAGACGTGTCAGATGCACTCTTAGCATCCACGGCAGTACCTTTTCCTTCTAGGTTACCTACAGTTTCATTTTCTGTCCTTGAAAGGAAGTTACTAGAAAAGATTTTCCAATATTTCCCATCAGTGTAGAAACATGTCTCCCACATATTTACACAATGTCCAGGCTTCAGGAGAGAAAACAAAGCCTCTCCGAGGAATCCAGCCTTCCTGCACTGTGCACGGCATGATTCTTCGGACAACTGGGCTGGCCGGATGAGTGAAGCCGCCCTGTCTATGCTCCACGTGGGAGATCTCCTTCCCCGCCCTCAGCTCGCCTCAGGCACCATCTGGGGCTCGTGAGGACTGACACTCAGGTAGAAGGCAATGGTGTCACCACAAGGGTTTGTTAAAATACAGAACTGAATCACTTTTATGCAGATGGAAAGGGCCACTGTCCTGAGCTTCCCAAAATACCCGCCCCACCCCAGACCTTCTCTCCAAGATGAGGCAACAAAAGGGTTAAAGTCTGCAGCTCACCGGCCAGTGTTCATCTAGGTCGGTCTGACTGGTCAATGCACCTTTTGAGAATACATCCCTGGACCTCTGACATCCCAACGAGGTGAGAGTGTGAGAGAAAGTTCCTATATTAGATAATACTCAAATTCAAATTCTTTTTTATTTGTTTAAGTAAAATAAATAGACAGGAATTAGTTATCCTATTCTCTTTCCTGGAAGTCCCCCTTTAAAATCTCTGGACTTAACAATATCCAAGGTTTCTTTGCGATTACAAAAAAAAAAAAAAGAAATTTTCTGTGATCTTATAATCCACAAATGAAATTCTTCAAATTCAAAATTACATTAATTTTTTTAGAATTTTTTTTAGAAATATAGTTGTTCTCTATATATCTACTGATACTCAAAAATTTTATTCATATAAAAAGAAATAAGGGAGGTAAAACATGATGTATAAATTCAAATCCAATCTTCACTGCTTTGTCCTGTCGACTTGATAAGAGGAGAGTCAAGGTCACATAATTAAGGGTAATTCTGAATATGTGAATTCTCCAGCAGTTGATTGTATTCACACATTTGGACTTTCTGTTTGGCTGCATACTCTCTGGGCAATTTTTCTACCTCTGTTGAATTAATTTAATAATGTCACTGCTTGAAAAAGCCTAAGATACAGAAAAATGTCACCTTTCCTATGTAGAGAATGGCATTTTGTTTTCTTTTTTTCAAGAAAAGAAACAAAAATAAAGCATTTGTATTAAAATATTCTCTGTGAAGGCAAATAGGAATCTGCGTGTTACACGCCGGTAGAAACTAATTGATCTTCAAGGGGCCTTGCTGGCCTTACCCAAATGAGCAGAAATGTGCTGGACCATCAAAACCTTTGGGGTGATTGTTTCTGACTTAAGTATGGCGGCATGAATAAAACCCTCCCAGAAGGAACTCATTATATTTAGAACTTGCTCTTTTTTAGCTAAGGGACAAAAACTGGAGTTTATCGAAGGCCATCCAATCTTCCAGTTTCTAAAGGGACTGAGAAGATAAGCTAATTCTGAACTCAAAACAGAGACCATTCTGGTGCGTCCCACTGAATTTTGTTGTTTTGAGAGAGGATTCGTAGAGAGCATAAATGTTTCTCTCTGTGTAAACACATTTGAGATTCAGAATACTAGAAGCCCCAGATCAGATGCAAACCTCCATCAGGCCAGCCCCAAAAGCACTGCGGACATCAAAAGCAATGTCTGGTCCACACATCAAAACCAGACAAAAATCAAATCAAATCCTTCATACCTAGTGAGGTTCTGTTTTAATGAAATAAATCACATCCGCCACTGTGAATTACACAAATTCTGGGGTAAGTGCAGTTACAATTTGCATTTTAACTGCTATTTTGACATCCATAAGCTAATGGAGAAGAATAAAGGATGGAGTGGTCCCAGACACCCACCTGCAAAAGAGAAGCTGGAGGAAAAAGGCAAAACCATAATATAATAGAGAATGTATTTTCCAGGTAATTTTTGCAGTATTACACTTAGTCCTTCCAACTATATTAAGTGTTAGGTATTACTATGGGCCCTATTTTTTTAAGGTTCATAGAAATGGGGTACATATTGTCAGAGGTCAAATGAGAATAGAGCAGGGATTGAAATCTAGGTCCACCAAACCCGCGTTTATGCGTGTAATCAGGATTCCATGAAGAAAGAAAGATGTCCCTGTGTTCCCTTGAGCTGGCACTTCATGTATTGTGTCTCCTTTAATCTCCACCACGCTAATCTTTTCCAACATGGTTGGCAGTTAGAAAGCATGTGTTGAAAGAATAAAGGTAGTCATGGAAAAGCGACTGCATTTTATGCCGGGGTCAGTGCTGGGAGTTCAGATGGACACAGCAACAAACGGCAGAAGCCAGAGATCAGACCCAAGGTCAAGGGGATAAATGTAACATCACTGCCCAGAACCCAGAGGACGTCATTGCTACCACACACGGGAAGCACGTTAGAACGTTTTTACTTGGTGCTTAAAGGGCAGGATTACCCCAGCAGGCGTGAAGACTCAGGGAACATCCAGACTTCCGGGTTAAGAAAGAAATGAGTTAAGAAAAGTTGACGACAGTTTGACACAGGTTTTTATGTCCCTCAAAGGCATCGTAATAATTGTGGTTCTGTTTTCTTTGCTATATCAAGCATTTTGTACTAATAAATTCAGAATAACACGTGTTTCAGTCTAGAAGAGAAAAATGTGGAAAAACAGTATCTTTCAAAATAGTCACTTTACTGAAAAAGTAATTATAATATCATTGCAGGAGTTAATTTTGGACATTGGGGTACCATCTGGTCTCATTTCTGTACATCACGGTCTCCTATGAATTGTATCCATTAGGCTGCATTTAGCTGCAAGTAACAAGAAACCCAAGTAGAGTGAACTAAACAGCCAGGAGCTTATTTCTCTCCAGGACAAGAAGCCAGGAGAAGGAAGGGGAGGGCACAGATTTCTTGGGTTCGTGATGCCTTCAGGAGTCAAAAGCAAAGGGGTGGCTGCATCTCCAGCTTCACCTGCATGTTCAAGTTCAAAAGGAGGAGACAGACAGGAAGACAAGAGGATTTTGTCTTGAGCAATTTTGTTTTTTCATTCTGGAAAGAAACCTCCTCTCCTGCCACTGGTCTCCTGTCTCTCCCGCTCCATCCCCTCACCCCCTAGTAAATGTCCCCATTAGGACTCATTGATTGCACAGAGTATATACGACGCATGCTCACTCTTTAACCAGTCATTGGCCAGTGGGAAGGAGACGGGCGTAACGGATTGACATTCATCAGTGTTCGTCTCTTCCAGACCAGACCACCTTGACTTCAAGGACTCTCAGCCAGATCCCTGACAAACCAGGGATTCCTAGGGGTGGCAAAGGCGCAGACGGCTCCTGAGTAACCATTAAGCACCTGCACACTGACTGCAGAATTTTTATTTCATGAGGTGTAGTGGTTTAATTGAAATTAGTGCAAGTTTCTTTATCCAAAGAGAAGGCAACAAAAATTTATTTTAAAACATTTATATTTACCTAAACAAATAAAATGTAGACTGGGACCACACATACTGTAGGTAATTGATATAAAAATGCAATCTACAACTTATGATTCTATTTCCCTTAAAATTAAGTGACATGTATTTCAGACTAACAGATTTTAATCTGCAGTTTTGAAATATGCAAAGTACTCCTTATACTAAGAAGGTGGAATGATTACTATATACATGCTGCTTCTATTTCTAGTAAAATGCCAGTTTTCTTTAGTGTCATCAGCATTGCATCATTATTTCAAAAGTCCTCAAACTATAACAGTATTTTTGAAAAGAAGACCCTAGATGGTAATCCCAATGTGTAAATATACTCATTATATATAATGAAATGTTAAATTACTAAAAGGCAACTATAATTAAATGGAGGAGGGAGAAACCGTACTGTTAGATTGCATTCATTCGTTGTATCTTTCAGTAAGACCCCATTACTTGTTTAATGTTTTAAAGATTTGATGGCTGTTTTATTGTCCTTACTATAAACAACAAAGATGGGAACATCAGAGGATAAACGTTAAGAAAAGGAGAGAACATTTCAAATGGCCTGAGTTTGAAAAAAAAAAAAAGTCTGCTATTTACAACTTAATCATTTCAATTCCATGACATTAATAATTTATCAGGAGCTGCAGCCTGGGGGGCAGTTCAATATGTGTAATTTATCTTGTGGAATCACTGCTGATGGTCAGTTAACCTAATATGTCCTGAGTGACTCAGCTTGTTAGAGGATAATTTAGTAACCGCCCCTTAGTTGGCTCCCTTAGAAATTCCATCATCTGCTGTCCTCTGCTTCAAGTTCCAAGACAGCCATGCTGGAAGCGGCGGGGGCTTAGATTAAATGCTAGATTGAACGCAGGTAGCTCTTACATAAATACTCAGTGGCAGTGCCAGATGTTTCTTGATAGCAGCATACCAAGGATGCATGATTGCAGAGCTCTATTAGGGTAATATGTTGTTATTCTTAAGCTATGCAAAAACATCTCATTCTTTCAAGACCAAAGCTGACTTGTTTTTATAACTTGAGAGCCCCCAGCTTCACAGAATTTCGTGTGGTATTTATTCTGGGCATCAATCAGAAAGTGTCTCTTTTGATTTAGAACTTGTACGTGTATCAGAACCAGAATTTTCATAATAGCAAAGAAAAAGGCATGGGGAGTGGTCTCCAAGTTTCACCAGGAGACTTTGAGGCACGAGAGAGCTTGAATATCAGTGAGAGAGACCTGAGAAGGAGGACAAAAACAGAACAAAACTAACTCACTAAAGAGTTGAGATCCTCTAAGAAAAATGCCCATTTGTGAGGTAATTAGTTTCTGACCTTGGTAATGAGTTAACCATTAAGCAATTTTACTAGGAACTACTAAGGAGGCTGGTCTAATTTGGAAACATGATACTTTCATCCCACAGCACAGGAAATTTGAGAGAGCTGTTATCAGAAAGGACATCTTTCCGAGGCGAAGATAAAGATCACATTCATCTGTTGTCAGAAATCCCAGCTCGTTATGATTTCTGTCTTAACTAAACGTCAGCTGCGCGCAGCAGAGCGCAGCAGGTTACCCGGGCTGGGTTTTACCCAACAGTCTGAAGAAAGCTTTCGTCTTTCCCGTCGGTCCTGAACAGCGTGGCTGGGCTGAGTTCCTCCTCTCTGGCTTGTCTGCAGGATAAGAGGCAAGCATCCTTTTCATTCCAATCTTTCCCACACTGCAGTAGCAAAGGGGATTGTGAACTGCGATGGCTTGATTGGTTGGAAGTATAAAGTAACTGGGAAAATCCTGAATGGATTCCCGCCCCCCCAACCCTTGAGCCAGCTCATTCACATGGACGTGTTTTTAATTTCAGAAAACTGCTAAATTTTGTTCTTCGAAGCGAGAGTGTCACAGAAACCATGAATAGTCACTGAGACATGAAGCTCGTCAAGCTCTTAAACGCATCCATCACTTCTCTTCGCATCACAGACTTGCCCTGCTTTTAAAGCAGAAACATTGCTCTGCATATTTGTTGAAGCTTAAGCAGAAAGGTGGACTCACTTTAGGTCTCTCTTGATTTAACTGCTTATGATTTGGAACCCATACATAGAACAACTTTTTCAGCCTCATGGAAAAAATTTGCAATGCATCGCAATACTTATAATTGACCTTTTGTTTCTGATTTGGAAGATCTCTTGGAATCACTCCAGAAGTTTCAAAGACAACCTCATGCCATCTTTTGATTTGTCCGGCAAAAATAAGTAAATAAAAGAAGAGGAGAAGAAAGAGAATCTACGCACGGAAGGAGTGATATGGGAGAAGGGATATGGAGGAACAGGGGGGAAATGTGTGAAATACAAACAAAAAAGACCAGAATTGATTCAGTGGAGAATGAACTGAATTAAAGTCACAGGAGAGCAGGCAGCCTCCGCACGTGAGAGTCTTGCCAGTGAACTTTGCAAGAGTCTGTAAAGTAAGAACGGAGATATAAATGCCCACCAGGAACCAGACACAAGGAAAACAGTTTTTTTTTTTTTAATTCAGAAAAAGAAAGAAATGATATATTTAACATGCACCAAGCGTCTATCTGGTGCCAACTGCGTTCAAAAGCTCATCTCTCAAATCAAAACCATGCTTGCTTGGACTCTGCAGATCAAACAAAGCTGTTTGAAGATAATTATGCGCTAATCCATCTGTAGCCTCCTTGTAGGTGTTTGGGAAAATGAACTCAATATTCAATGGGAGAATTTTCTCTAACACTTGGGGTCACGAGGATGGCTGGGTGGAGACCCCAGTTTAACAGCTCTGGGCAGTGAAGGAAGGAGCGCGCTGGTTTCTGGACGTTCAGGACCTTTGAGCTCTCTCTCTGTCCCTGCCTGTTCCTCAAAGCTGATATCAGATAGTGGTCTGGGTCTTAGTTGTCATTGTACTTCTGTTGGGGACACTTTGCACTGAAACATTCAAGTCTTATTTACAATCAACCTGGTTACGGGGTTTTCTTTCTCTGTTTCCTCTTTTCTTTTTGCCATAGTTGGCAAGAGAGGCTTGGCAAGGCATTCTCCTTTTCAGTTCACTTCCCTAGACAAGGACTTGATTAGCACATTTTTGCCGATAAAACAGGCCGTAATTAGTTTTTAATAATCAGTATATTTTTGCTTGCGTCGCACGCTGTCTCCAAGCCCGTGAGATTTAAAAACAGTCCTTAATAGTACGCTATGCCGCACGTTAACTTTGGGGCCAATGCAGCTCTTAGAAGAATGTTTTGAAAGCAGCCCCCTGTAAATACAAGGTGGGAGAGCACCATATGGAGCCTGGCTCTCTGACATATGGCTTGAATTAACAAGTTTAAAACTGTAAGGATCAGTTTTTCTTTCACTGAAGGCAAAACCACAAGATTCAGAAGTGAAATATGCTTCAGTCACTGATACAAAGGCTCACCAAACGCCGGGCCTCTGGGGCTAGATTTTTCTGTTGGCAGTAAGTACAAGTTACCAATAGTGGGACAAGTTGTAACATGACGAGGAATCACAAGGCTGCCAAGGCTGAGTTTCACTTCAAATGATGCTTACGTGGGCCGCCACCACGCTCGCTCACAAAGGACACTGCCTCTTTGAAAGTGGCTTTTGAATTATGATGATTACACCCTCAAAATAAATTGTTGTTCCCGGGCTGATATGAAAGATATTTGAAAAGACAACCTTGAGTGACAGATGGAAATGGCCCAGGGTGCAGTGTCTTCTGATCTCTCCTAATTGAACCTTTGTAGGATGAATCGAACAGGAAAAGTTCAAAGATCCGGGGTCCGTATTACACAAATATTGTTCCATTTAATCAAAACTGCCTTTGAAGGATGGCACTTGTGGGCCACCTGTAGCTTTGAAATTTAAAGTCACGTAAAAGCTTTAGTGATGCCGGGGAGGGCAGTACGCTGCTACAATAAACCGCTGGACAAAAAAAAAAAAAAAAATTAAGATGAGAAAGAAGGCGGTTTCCATATTCATGTTTCCTTTCATTGGCCTTTTATGTTTTTCAGTGAGCAGAGCTCTCTAAGTTGTGAGGAAAAGCGTTACTGCATCCAGGCGTCCACAGGGCTGATTGTCACCATTGGAAATGGGTTTGTTTGTGGTTCAGCGTCTGAAGTATAATTATTCCAAGCTCTGAAATCTCCGTTCAGTGGTAAAGCTGAGCCCAGCTCCTCTGGGTTCACTTCCTCGCTCTGCAGCTCCCAACACACTGTCTCTCTCGTAGAAATGCAGCCGTGCGGCTTCCTTTTAGAACATCCAATGTGTTTGTAGCCAGAACGGAAAACCCCTCTAAAGAAGGAGGATTCTCCTACTGAGGAGGGGAAAGGCCATTGTAATAGTGCCTAATAATAACGGCACAGTTTGCAAGGCCCTAGAGTGCACAGCACCATCAGTGAATCCGTAGCCTAGGAGACAGGCTTCTTCCAATTTTATAGATGGAAAAAAAAAAGAAAAAGAAAAATGCCCAAAAGACTCCAAAGATGTAAAGCCTTGCCCGATAGATCCCAGCGAGTCAGCACCAGAAGGTGGACGTGGCCTTGTCATCTAAGGCTCAGGTTCTGAGCTCCCCACCTCGTCCCTTCCCACAGGACGGTCCCTCCAGGATGGGGCACCGCCTCCCTTGCTGGGCAGCTCTCAGCTGCAGTGGGGCAGGGGGTTGCATTTCGGGCCCCGTGTGAGCTGCTCTTTGGGGTGGAGGGAGCGTCGCATCACCACTGCCGTCCCCTCCTTGGCCGCCGCTGGAGGCGGGAAGCGGAGAAGGGGCAGCAGGGTAATTCAGCCACGTGAAAACTTTGGAGCATCCCCGGGGCTCCTGCTTTATTCATCAGTAGGGCACTAATGACGTTTAAAAATTTTTTTCAAGTGAATTCATTTTCTGGCTATAAACGCAAGCATAGGCCTTCCTTCTGTAAAAGGTCACACTTCCACGAGGTCTGTGCCAATTTGTCCCCTGCCGTCTTCTGGGTCAGACAGCAACTGCACACGATGCCTCTTCATCCCAGGACCCTGCTCTTTCGTAAATGCCTTTAGATGTAGAGAGGCCTGGAGAGAATCTGGTTATGATTATTATACTTCTCCAAACATTTGTTTCTTCCCTTATGTCACTCGCTGGGCCTAGCGAGAGAAACTCTGCTTAATCCTTTCGTTTAAAAAAGCAAGAGAGAATCAGAGCAGAGAGCAATCTTGGGGCGTATCAGGTTCAATCCAGTTATGTCCTAAATGAGAACACTGAGCCTCAGAAAGGCCGAGTGACTTGCGAAAACTCACAGAACTGCAGGGGTGGACACCCGCGCCCCCGCCTCCCTGATTCCAGGACCTCCTTGGTCAAATTATGTTGCTCGAAGGAAGTGTTCTCTACTACAACAAGAAACAAACCAAAAGTACGGTATTTCAGGCGTTTCAGTCCATCACTCCCCGGCCAAGCTTTACTCCTCTTTGTAGCACGACCGCTACCCGACGGACCACAGGTTAACGTCCCGTTATTTCTCCCTCCTCTCTCCTCCCAGAGAACGTATGCAGTGGGGTCCTGGGGATGCTTAACAACCAGCTCTCCGAGCAGGAGGACGACACCCTGACTTGGGGCACCTGCTGATTTCCTAGGTGTAAGCCAGCCCCCCACCGCGCTGACGTCCAGCGCCCGGTGTGGCTGGACAGTGCCTTGGGAGGAGATGCGCCCAGTGGGCCCAGGGGACCTGGCGCAAGCCGGCCCCTGCCCACCCCCGAGACCAGCGACGGCGTCTGCGTCACAGATGCTCGGGCTCCTTCCCCAGGGTCCAGGTCACAGCCGGACACTGAACAGGCGCCTGGACCAACATCTGCGGAACTGCCTTCCAGGAGTGGCAGGGACTAGTCTTCTGAAAATCACTGGAATTCTGCTGCCCAGGGTTTTCCTCCCACCACGCAAGGCAGCAGCGCCCCTTTCTGGGGGAGAATGCTCGTTTTCCCAGCTTGCCTCTTTCTGGTTGATGGCCATTGGCCAGATTCTGTTTAAACTTAAACTTTAAATGGAAGAAAGCATAAAGGGTTTTTCAGGTGAAATTTTAAACGCAGATTGAGAAAAACTGCATTATCATAATGAGACTCTGGTGTTTGGGAACACTGTGATAATAATGTGATTCTTCTGGCTTTTTTTTTTTTTAAACGCTTGAAATGACATCACTGATTCCCTTCTTTTGGGATGCAAGTCAGGCCCCTGGCTGGCATCTCTCCACAACCTCTGCCTCTCCGCAGCCCCTGCCCAGGGCCACTTGCAGGAAAGCCATCGAGAACCAGGGCGTTTGGAACAGGATACCATAGCCCATTGTGATGGGGTCGTATGCTTTAATATCGAGAAAAGGAAATCCCAGTTCTGCCTCGGTAATCAGTGTAACTGGAACTTAAGTCAAAACCAAATACGGGGAAGTCTTTGCTCAACAATACATTTTTGACATTTTTATCTCCAAAATGGTTTGTAGGAAGCATTTGGCCATCAGGAAGGGCACGTTCAAGAACGTTTATGAGCCTCAAGTCAAAACATCCATAATGATGTGAAGGAGGAAAAAGGGCATAAAATGCAGAGATGGAACTGCACTCTCCTGTGCTGGAGAAGAGGCAGGCGTCTTCAAGTGTGGACCTGCTTTTTCAAAGGACAGTATTTTTTTAAAACATAAATTATAGTATGTTCCATGGAGAATTCCAGCAAGGGACTCACGGGACCTAAGAGAAACATAGAGCTCTGTATCTCACACACGTATGCACACTTTCCACGTGTGTTCTGCAGGCTTGATCAGTCTCTCGGCCCTTTCTCGCTAAGGCTTGTAATGGAATTCCTGTTAAATTTCACATGGGTGGTGAACATCATTAAGACATTTAGCCCAAGGAGTTTCAGTCCTAGAATAGGCAAATAGTCCACTGGACAGTTACACACTCAGGAATTTCAGGCAATTTAGTGCTTTCAGAAATTCACACATTCAGAAATGACATTCCAGGTCGCCTATTTAATTTCAAAGGAGTGACTGGAAAGGAAAGGATCTGAAGCCCAGAGAAGTCTTAAGAAATAGAAAATCCTGCAAGGAGTGGCTCTCTGTCATGGCGCCTGGAAGACCTGAATGCTCACACACTCCCTGGGGCAGGGATCAGACGTCTTCCGTTTCCGTCCCCCCCACACCCACCTCCACCCACCTCCTCCCACCATCCTCAATGCCCCCCGTCCCCCGCCCACGGGGAACGCTCAGTGTGCACCCTGGTTAGGACCAGAGGAAATGCCTGCTAGGGACCCAAACAGCTGGTTGAAAGTTAACCCTGTGATTCATTATTGGACTGACCAGGGAAGACTTCATTTTGGAGTGATTCTTTGGAAGAACCGTCCATCTTTACAAACACCCTGACTTCATCCGTATTAGTCAGAGCAATGTTGACTTGAAACAAAACAGAACATGGTGGACACTTGTGGTTCTTCAAAGTCAGCCCGATTCGGTCACCTAACTTGGTTCCAATTGAAAATATGATATTCATGTTTCCCTGTTTTCCTCTAATGACTATCTTGGGCAAAATCTAGACCATGTTGGACCATTAAATGAGGGAAGGGATGGAAATACTGCCACGGAAGAGTATTTTTTTTTCCTATTTACATGAAACTGGCTAATAGCCAGACAGTCTGGTGTTTCACTTAAAACACAGAGTCATTTACTGTAATTTACTGCATGGAGCACCAGCCTTACCTGAGAGAACCCAGCCCCTCCCCGAGCTGTGCTTTGAAGGAAACTTATTTCAGGCTTATTCGCGATCAGCCTCACAGGGTCATGAGTAGAGGTAGGGAAGGCAGAGAGCAGCCCAGGGACTAGTTAACCAGTCCGTCTGAACACTTAGTAATTCCCACCTAAAGACAGCTATGGCTTGTTTCATGTGCTGAACAAAAAATGTTAAAGCAGTGAGAAAAATACTTTACCAGCAAGTTTTAAAGCATAGATGATCACGTAACCAGAGTTTAAGTCTGTGTTTCAGAAACTGACGCAAAAGAAAACCAACAAATAAGAGGAGAGCAAAAAGGAAAGACTCAAGGTTTTCTCATGAAAAACACGAAGACTGAACTTCAGATCAAGAATGGCACAGTCTTCTTTTCAAATGCATGGGTCAAGGGCGCTTGAAGAAATTGTATTTAAGAGTGATGATGCCATGAATGAGGGAAATCATTAACATTTTGGGAATTTCTGCAACTCCAGCAACTATTTTATGAGGGACCAGGGTTGTCAGTAAACAAGGCCACCTAGAGCCCCCATTTTCCACCTTGACTTCCTCTCTCCCTGGCTGGTTTTTTTTTTTTTTTTAATTTTGAAAGCTGTAATTTGAGAAGTTTCAAAGCAAAAAAGTAAAGGTTAGTCCTAAGAGGAATATATTTAGTTTAAAAATAAATGAGCTTTCATAACTCAGGTGAAGTTCCCCCTCTCTCTCCCTCTCTCCTCCGCCCCCCCACGTCTGTCTGTCTCAGGCAAACAGCTATATTAATAGTCATCTCATAACTACATCATTTTGCTAACAGTCACAAGGCTATATTTAAATTCAGGGTGCTGCTACCATGAGTTCTACAGTATCTTTATCATCTTGTGTTTCAGACTTGCTTTCACCCAGCATCTTGGATCCCCGGGGACCACGGAGATCTTGCTGCCACCCCCTCCTCCTTCCCCACCCACCCAGAGAGGCTGAGGGTGGAGGTGGCCACAGGCTGCCCATTGCCCTGGAGAGAAGGGGAAACATACCCCAGGGTCTAGGGCCCAGACTTCCCTCTTTCGCTCCAGGTGAGGTGATGCAGAGGAGTTCTGCTTTCCTTAGCCCAGCGCTTCAAATGCATAAGAGTTTGCAAGACAGGCTTGGAGGTGCTGATCCAGTAGGGGCTCAACTCCTTCCCAGATCCCGGTGTCCAAGGGCGACCTCCGCCCCGCTGCCAGTCACACATTCATTTCCTGCGGGATAATTATGCAAATGTATACTAACTAGGCTGAGTTCCCTACTTAGACTTCCTTCCCACTCCTAGCTTCCTAGCACGGGTGCTGACAGTGTTTTGGAAGAGTTACTAAATAGCTGGAAGGCTTTCTGAATACATCTCTCCTGGCCTGTCAAAGCCAGACGGCGACGGTCCATCTGGGCCTGGAAGACAATCTCCATGGTGTAAAATGCTCTCAATTCTTCCCCACCAGAGACAGCCAGCTGGTGCTGCCGGGAGGCGGCCAGATCCACGGCATGCAGACCTCCGCTCCAAGCTCAAGAGTGGCCTGGGATGACCCTGAAGTCACTTCTTTGAAGCGCCAAGCAAAAGCCACCGCGGGGGAGACAGCAGGTCCTGGGTCGGTGGCACCGTCGCAGGCTCAGATGCAGGAGGCAGCGCGGGCAGGAGCCAAAGCTCCGGAGCAATTGATGCAAACGTGCTTTCCTTTCAACTTTCTGGATATTACGCAAAGGAAAGGACTGGGGGGTGGAGGGGGGAAGAGCCTAAAGCTTTTCGAACAAATGCCTCGCTTTTTGAGCGTCTCCCTTAGCCAGAAGCCCTTCCCGGCACTTTCCTGTTGTGGGATTGTATAGACCGTTTAAAAAGCACCACCAGCATTTGAACTGGGATGTGTGGGGAGAGGCAGGAAGCTGTGTCCTTCCCTGGGAGTCCTGAATTCTGCTTACTCTCCAGTTCTTCCAAAACCAGTTTGTGAAGGTGTTTCAGTGCCCATCTACGTCGACACAGGGGATTAATTATCCACGTGGACCTGAAGACGTCCGTCTCAGCACCCCCAGTGGGGATCTCTGCCTTCATCCATATTTTACCTTCCAGGAGGCGTGAGAGGCACCGCCCTTTCCTGAACCACCAGGGCAGGGCTCAGTATTTGCTAAATTGTCCCAAATTATCAGGTGATGGGTGTCATGGAGCCTCAACACTCCTCAACTCCAGCCAGGATCGGAGGTGAGGGGCTGGGGAAAGCAGGCGTGGGGACTCAGAAGCCGGGGACATTGTCAGTCAAGTCAGTCAGAAAGGGCAAACACAAACAGAAAAGCGAGTCAGTCTGCCTAGGTCAGGCAAAGAAGAGTCAAAAAGAAGGCATAAATTTGAGAGTATGAGATTTGCAAATGCTGGTGACTATATATAAAAATAGATTTAAAAACCCCACATTTCTTCTGCAGAGCACAGGGAACTATGTTCAACATCTTATAGTCACCTTTAATAAAAAAGAATATGATAACGAATATAGGGATGTATATACATGACTGGGACACCAGAAACGGACACAGTGTAACTGACTTTACTTCAATTGAAAATAAATAAATAAAATGAAATAATTTTAAAAAGAAATATTTTGAAAATGTTCAAGAAAATAAAAAAGGGGGAAGAATTCCACTCCACAGTCCAGTCGTCCCAGCATCTTAGGGGCAACGAATTCTCAGAGACTTTTGAAGGGGCAGCTTTGACAGTCACTGCACAACTTCTTTCTAAAGCTTTACAGCTTCTACTCTGATCAAGGCTGCAGCTGGAGACGGCACGCCACGGGAGGTCAGGAGTGCCCTGTCTCTACAGTTCTTGATGTCGGGGGTGCAGAGACTGGCAGTGTCCACATCGCCACAAAGCCCCTGATGACTGTGGGTGAGAGCCAGGCTGCAGGACAGAGACTGAGCAGCTCAAGCTAGTGATGCTTTTGGATGTGGGGGTATCGCTTGTTGCTAAGAGCCTACCTGCTCATTCATGTGCAGTCAAGAGTGGTCCTTGCTTTTGAAAGTGAGTGTAAGGGAATTGTGGTTCCCTCATGCCCTGTCTACCTCAGGGGGTCAGTTTCTACTCACCTGTGACACCCCTCTGACCTACTTGCCTGGCCAAAGTCACAGGAAGATGCCCTCTCCTTCCTTGGGTGCCTATAGAAGATGCTGGACCTTCTCCTAGTCAAGAGTCTTGAAGGTGACTCAGAGAGGGGAGATGGGAACCCGTCCATCTGAGCCCTTTCTCCTCTTTATCTTCAGTTCCCAGAAGAGCTTCCCTCCCCACTTCCTGTTCTGAGTCACCACTCTCCTTGGCATCTGGGAAATTCAAAGATGAAACCCACCAATTCTTTGTGTTTGTGTGGGATTTCGTCATTTAAAAATCCCTTCCTCTTCCCATGAAACTTAACTCTTAAAGTCACAGCTTTCCTGAGAAAGCCAAGAGAGTGAGCTTTGAGCCATTTAAGGAGCCATGGTTTCTCCCTCGACTTCTCCCCTGTACCCTAAGCTTCAGGACTCAGCCTTAGCTCTAGAAGCTATAAGGGGACATGATGTAAGGAGGACAATTAAAAGACAATCTATTTTTGACTGTAAAGAAGTTAATGGAATACTACTCAGCCATAAAAAGGATAAAATAATGCCATTTGCAGCAATATGGTTGGACCTGGAGATTGTAACTTTCAGTGAAATAAGTCAGAAAGGGAAAGAAAAATACCATATGATACCACTTATATGTGGAATCTTAAAAAAAAGAGAGACACAAATGCACTTATTTACAAAACAGAAATAGACTCACAGACATGGAAAACAAACTTATGGTTACTTGGGGGAAGAGGGGTAGGAAGGGATAAATTGAGAGTTCGAAATTTGCAGATGCTAACTACTATATATAAAATAGATAAACAATAAGTTTTTACTGTATAGCACAGGGAACAATATTAAATATCTTGTAGTAACTAATGGTGGAAAAGAATATGAAAAGGAATATATGTATGTACATTATGACTGAAGCATTATGCTGTACCCCAGAAATTGACACAACATTGTAAACTGACTATACTTCAGTAAGACTATATATATATATATACAAAAAAAGGACAATCTATTTTATAGACAGTAGTTAGCACCTCAGATACTATTACCTATAAAATAGATAAACAACAGGTCCTACTGTACAGCACAGGGAACTGTATTCGATTCCTTGTAATAGCCTATAATGAAAAGAATATGAAAAGAAATATATATATAATATATAACTGAATCACTGTGCTGTACACCAGAAATTAAAACATTGTAAGCTGACTATACTTCAGTTTTAAAAAAAAAAAGAAAAGACAATCTATTTGTGAAATATTGGGTCAATGACAGTTTTTTTAAAACTCCCTGTTTTCAAACTAACTTTGCCATCCGCCCACCTGGTCCCTCTCTCACATTGCTGGGAACCTCCAACTCTCCTTTTGCCTGCATTGCACCAGCACCGGGGTCTCAGGCGGGGCCTGCGGTTGAGGGGGCTGGCTTGCCCAGCCGGGCTAAGGAGTCTGTTTCCCTCTGCAATTCCGGCCACAAGGAGGGGACCAGCCAAAGCTGGGACAGAGCTGAGGGCAGATGCAGAGCCCCGGCTCACATTAGGTCCTGGGCTCTGGGCATGGGACAGACACCTGCAGGGGCCTTGAAACCTACCCTCAGCAGCAGTTTCAGAGAGTTTGAATGATCTACCTGTTTGCCCCCAGACACTTACTTTCCTTTCCCTGACTGAGCTAGTCCCAATTCCTTCCCCTCTTACTCATCCTTCTGTCTGCGCAGCATCCCCAAGACTGCACCCAGCTTCGCTGTCAGAGGGTGCACTTGGACTGTACTTGGACACTCTCACCAAGAGAGCCACTACCTCGAGGGCACAGCAAAACCAATTCCTTCCCTTGGCCAGCGACAGTCCGAGAGGTGAAGTGACCTCTCTGGGGTTACACAGCAAGGCAGCAGCAGGATGGAATCTAGAAACCGGGTCTCCTATTGTGTTTCTTCAGTCGCCCTAATGTGTATTCATAGAAGACAAATACATTTTAATATCAAGCAATGCCCAGAATGCCAAATCTGCACACACACCCCCACATCGCTCTCAAGAACCATCCATACATGCTTTTGATGATCTGCCTTAAACAAAATAAATAAATAAAAGCTCATTTCCTTGCTTTCCTCCTCCACTGCATTAGCTCAGATAACTAAAAGTTGACTGTATCTCCATTTTTAAAGCTCTCCTTCTTAGAAGCATTGCCCATTTTGCTACAAGCCTACACATATGTGAAAAATGTCATGCTTTCTATCATGTGGTGCCTCTGGGCATTTTGTCAAATTATTTCCATTTTTCTACTCTGGATCCTAATGATCCTAGACACTCACTATGGGAGGGAGGGAAACGCGTGCCCTGCCCCCTCCCCTTGAGAATAGTCACCGTGGCAAGTGGGAAAGGGGTCCCGGCTGAGGATGCGCTGCTCAGGTGGATCCCGGGGGTCCCCACCTTGTCTAGGTGTCTGGGACTCTGCTCCTGCTCCCACGGCCACTGCATCTGCAGCCTGTCATCTCTCCTTTGGAACCATTTCTGTTCTTTCTACCCATGCTGCCAACTCCGTGCTTGCATTTTGCTGTCCCCACTGTGACTTTGCTGTCTGTGGATTTGTCCCATGATTGGGAGGAACCATCAGGAAACAGAGTCCGTTTGTTCAGCACACCCCTCCCCTGAAACAATAGCAGGGCCCCCTCCAGTCTCATGCAAGACCATTTACAAAGGCCTCCACTGAGCTCCAAAGGGAAAGGCACGCCTTCCGAGACCAGTCTGGCGACGGCAGGGACAGACACGTTCTCCTTTCATTCTGACGTTCTCCTGTTCCGTGGGCATAGTCTACAGATATCTGAGCAGGGACAAAAATCAATTCAAACCCTCCCCGGCCGCAGCGGGTCTCAGGAGGACTGGGGAGCCGGCAGGACCCGGTTGACACGTTGTCATTGTTCAGCCATAGGTTCAGAGCCTCTGCCAGCTGCCACCCCCGGGCTGGGGCTGGCTCTGGGACCTGCTTCCCCTTCAATGTGCTGGCTGCCCCCCTCCAACTGAGGGGCTTTCTGCAGAGCTGGTTAGTGTCCACAATATTTTTCCCTTAATGCAAAGTGTTTCTATTTTCTTTGGAGAATGAAAAACTCAAAAATCAGATGGATTATTTGAGCAATGGGACAGTCCAAAAATCTCTTTTTTATTGCCCAAAATCACAAAAAGTAACTTACTAGGATCTTAATAAAATACATCACTGTGCTGAAATTGGAGAATGTTTTGTCTCTGGCAAAATACAGAGGCCAATGCAAAATTCCTGAGAAGAAATGAGGGAAGTTTGCTAACCCTGAGGTCATAACACTTCGGCTGCTCACTGACGCCTCCTCTTAGACTCTGCACAGGGATGTAAGACTGTTGACCACAAGGTAGGAGTTCAGGGTCTTGGAAGGCCTTGGTGCTGGCGAGCAAAGTATAGAAGAATTCTCTTCCAGCCACTGATAAAAGCCTGAAATTTTACTCCTAGGTAGAAATGAATTTCTTTTCAAAGATTCATGCTCAGATAAAATGCAAACGACCCCAAGAGGAGGTAATATTTCTGGGGTATAATTGCTTGTTTACAGCCCAGAAAGAAGGATTTGTCAAAACCGTTCTTCCGAGTAAACTCTGACCAGGGCAGGGGAGGCAATGAGAGTGAGTGTGTGGACCTTGTTGGTCTAAGAAGATGGGGAAGGTGCTTCCAAACATGGAAGCCAGGGGCAGAAGGGGAGGGTAAACCAGCACTTTGACTTTGAGTCGGCTCAGCCCTGTTTGTAACATCCAGAGTTGCGGGGTCTCCTGTCAGTGGAAGTGTCCTGGAATAGGCTGGCAAGAAAGCCACGGACGGGATTTAAACACCTACCACATGCAGAGCTGGACTCCATCCATGTCATCGCTCATTTAGCAAACACTGACCGTGGACCCTCCACCAGCCACGCAACGATGCGTCTGATGTCACGGGGACTTCAGACAGTTCACTGTCTGCATCAACAGGTAAATCCCACCAGCTCTGCTCACCAGCGTAATGCCTGTACTTTCCAAAGTCTGCAGACTATAATAACGTTTTCCCTTGAGCAGCAGTGTTAACTGAAGGCTTTGCCCAAAGTGTTTAAAAGAAGCCAGCAAGCCAGTTATGCAGCACAGGGTGCTTCTAACCCTGTCACGGCAGCCAGAGAGGGTCATCCTTCCTCCCCAGACCTGCCTGAGCAGAGAGCCCACAGGACTCCATGTACAAGGATCCTGTTAGGGATGTGCAGCCTATGACTGATAAAGGAACTCTGTACCTTAGATGTTCAAAGCATCCTCTTAAACGGAATCCCAAAGAGCTGTTTCTTCAGAACTATTTAAATAAATAATTTGCTGAACAGTAGACAAATATTCACCAGAAGTAATTGGCTTTTAAAAAGTAAGTGATTCAAGAGAAAAATCAAAGTTGAATCCAGCCTCTTTCATTTTTGTTTACAACACCATTGAGAGGCTTCTAAATGACCAGCGTTCACCTGTGCCTCCTGGAGCCCACCCACTGGGAGGAGGGGCTGTGGGCTCAACTCAGCACTGAAGAGAGTGAGGTTTGGGATCAGCGGAACCAATGAATTGATTTAATTGTCTTTTTTTTTTTTTTTTTTAAGAATTTTCCCTTTTCCCAGCCTAGTGCTTATGGCCAGAAATTTCATAAGTTATTTTTTCTTCCTATGTGGAATCTGAATCTAAGACAGCCGTCACCATCTTCTCAATGGACAGACCACCAGAGCGTAACTGCACTGGGTCAATAATACATCTGCAAATGAGGACCAAAAAAGGTACACAAATGTGGGAAGAAAAGTCATTTGTTCAAAATAATATCACCTGGTTATGATATAAGGATGTTTGTAACAGAGCCATGGTAAAGGTAAACCAAAAATTCATCTTGACACTATTTCTTATCAAATGTGGGATTCTCAGCAATAACAACATCGTGCTTTTCAAAGCATTTTTACATACGTTATTGAGAAAATTATTAAGAAAATATTATCAAGAAAAAATATTAGGCAGATATATTATCTCTATTTAAGATCAGAGCAAACAAGTCAGAAATTTGACATTTCTGTAGCAGATGATCGGGTAGAAGACCTAAGATGTGAACCAAGTCTGAGAACTCTAATGTTTGCACTCTTTCAACTAAAATATATACATTCTCTAAAATATTGCCTTTTTGACAATATCCAAGACCGTTATTTATAGAAATATAGAAAGATCTTTCTTTATTACATCATTTCATGGATCTGTGCATCAGCAGATATCATACACAAGGCTGACAAAGGGAGGATTCAAAGAAAGTCCAGAGACATCCTCTACTTCCAAATGGGACAAGTGACATACAAAGGAGAACACAGTCCATAATGCAGTGAAATACTGAGAAGTCATGGACCAGTGAGGATGGCTAGGGAAGCCCAAAGACACAGGTTGGACTTGATAAAGAATTTGCTGAAAAGCTCCAAGGGAAGGAGAGAGTGACCACGTAGAGAAGGCAGTAGGTAACACCTGGAGTTAAGTGAGCTCAGAATTTAAGTTCCAGGACATCAGCTCATAGGACAGTGAGAATTGTGCCCCCTGGATGCAGGCAAGTAGGTGCCAGACAAACGCAATCTGGGGTTTGAGAGAAGACAATAGTAACAGCAAGATTCTCAGGGGCTAAAACAGGAAAAGCCAAGGTGGTGCCCCACGGGGGTTAGAGGACGACAGTGACCTCGTGGACATCTGGAATAATCTAAGCACGTGGCCATACCCCACCAGCGGGTACTGGCTCCAGGTCTACCAAAGTAGACTATTTGCCCAAGCTTGGCGCAGGTAAAAAAAACAAACAAACAGGGTAGATGGGCTGTCACTCAGTGCCAACAGCTGAGCAGGGAGGGAGAGAAAGGCTGTGGCTGAGGGATGAATAACTGAGAAAATTAGAGGTAACAAATAAAATCAGCGAATGTGGAAAATACAGCATTTGCATGTGACTCAGCTGAGAGGGATCTGCGGACCTACAGCATGGCCCCACTCATGCAGAAAGCAGAACCTGGGGACAATGTCTTTGCCACCAGAAGAGCTCTATCTTGAAACATCACTGAAGAGGTTATAATGAATCGGAACCTGTTATTATTGTTATCTCTGCAATTTCAGTGGCATTGCTCACAATGCACGATAGATTGTCTTCATGGAGCGCTGACTCTGTGCGAGCCCCGGGCTGAGTCCTGGGCAGGCAGCATTCCGGCTCAGGTCAGTACCTGCTCCGCCTTACACACCCAAGATTCGCCACCAGGGAGGGCCAGAATCCATTTTCCTACCCGGCTCTGTCTGATTCAGAGACCAGGTTCTTAACTATTATGCAATAAAGGGACTTTTTCATTGAAGGTTCACTTGTAAATGCCAAGGCACTCAGAAAAAGAATTCCATGCTGCATTTAGGAAATAAGTGAGCCACCATTTGTGGTCCACTGGGAGACACCGGGTTGGGAAGCCCCAGAGAGCAAACGGGAATTTGGGGATTTGGGGATGACCTGTTGCTAGTGTTGGTGTTCCTCTAGGTGAAGGGCAGAGAACTCCTCCTTGTAACTCTGCCTTGAGCCTGATGTCTGCTCAGCCGCCTCCTGGGATGTCATGGACCTCAGGGAGGGAGTTCTTATCCACCCCCTGCCCAGAGCTGAGTAAGCTGACATTGAGGACATGGTCCTACTTCCCACCTCGATGAGGAAACGGACTCCCACACTCCCCACCCCCAGCCCGAGGGCCTTATCGCAACCACAAGTCCATGGGATTTTCATTAAGAACATGAAAGCCTAAACTCTTCTGCAGAATTTCTTTTAAAAAATGTTTTTGCCTCAACCTGGCATTCGTGGTACAGAAATGAAACAATCCATTTTGACAAGTTGCACTAGACTGAGGCCTGAGCCGTACTGTGAGAGCCCCTCTGTGGGGCCCATAAAACACTCAGGAAATATGCACTTGATATCTGGTTTGCTGGATTCCCGCTGACAGATGGAGGCTTTGGCGTGAGGCCGTCGGTCCGGGCTGGCAGATTGGCTGTGCACACAAACGTGCCTGAATCCGCACAAAGGGGTCATGTTCAGGCATTAACTGGGCAACGTTCCAGCAGACTGGAAAGGAGGCACATGAGCAGACATTGAACAGCTGGATTCTTGGGCAGAAAGACCGTGGCAACTTAGGGATGTGACTGTCAGGCGTGCATCCCTGAGACATGCAGAAGATGTGGTGCATGTTGCAGGATACCAAGTTCAAACACCAAGATGTCCATGTACGTAGGAGAAGACAGGGGAAAAATGATCAGGACCTGGTGATTGTTAGCAAGACTGCAAAGCTGCCCTTCAGTGCTTCCCTGGGAAGGATGAGAAGCTAGCTGGAGCACAATAAAATATTCTAAAATTTTCATGTGGGCCCCAAATAATGTTCACACAATAGAACTGAAATATATGAAGACTAGCTTACTGTAAATACACCTAAAAAGTCCATGAGCAAAGAGACTTAAATGACGACCTAGCGGAACGTTTGCCGCTCCTTCCAACGTACGTCAGTGTCTGACTGAGCAGAACAGCCCAGCTGTACCGCACGCAGGCTTCAGAGTTAGACTGCAGGGTTCACAGTGCAAATCCACCATCCCCAATAGTAGTCTGAGGCGGGTTCCTTAAACCTGTTGCTCGTCTTTCTCATCTGACATACAGGATGGGAATGAATGCTTCATAGTACTGGTGTGAGCCTTAAAGGAGATAAAGAAGGGGTCTTGCTTGAAGCCTCTCTGCGCAGACCTCTCTCCATGGCTGTTTGCCTTCCCAGCACCGTGGTGGTGAAATTCCAAAAGCCAGCCTCCCAAGAGACAGGAAGAGGAAGCTGCCACTCCCTTAGGGCCTCAGACTGGGGCCTGGCACCACTTTGACTTAATGCTGTACTCGGTTTGTCAAAGCAGCTACAGATCCACCCAGATTCAAGGAGAAGGGACATCAACCCACTTCTCAAAGCGGTGGGGGGAAGGGGGGTCTGTCAAAGGATTCGTGGCTGTGTTCAATTCACCACCATATGGAGTCATGGAATTCTTTGCAAATTTTGTGAAATTCTTGGGCCCTCTCTCCAGAAATGAACGTGTACAAATGCACCAGGCAGGATACTGGCTGATATTTTATTAAAAACTAAAAATAACAGGGGCTCAAATAAGATAGAAGGCTTTGATCTCTCTTACAGAAAAGTCTGGGATGGCGAGGATACAGCTTTGGACACACACAGTCATCCAGGGACCCAGGTGTCTTCCAATTTACTGTTCTGTCCACTCCTAGGATAACGCCCTTCTGGCCAGAACTCACGCAATGTCAGTACATCTATGTTCCATCCTGAGGAAGGAGTTGGGGACAGGCTCGGGGTGACAAAGCAGCTCCTGAATTAATTGCTCACACTCGTTTAGCCCTTTGGTCCCTCAGAACCTAGCCACTGTGTCGCTTCCAGCCGCAAGGGAGACTGCGAGATACCCTCATCTAAGTGGTCATGTGCCCAAATAAATCTTTGTATGTTCTACTAGTAAAGGAGAGAATGCATGTCAATGCCCAATTATTCATCTCTTCCATGGCAAGTAACCACGACAATAAAAATTTAAATCCAATTTCACGTGGTTCCTGGAACACACTGCCGCCTATCCTGAGACCTCAAACAAGGATCCAATGCTAAGAGCCACTTTGTTTAAAGGTTTAGAAGGCAGCATTTTAGATGACAATATTTTAGAGTTGGAAGTATGTTTTCAATCCTCTAATTCCAGCCTCTAATTTCAAACCCAGAGAGAGGCTATTCTTGCCCAAGCTCACAGACCTAATCATTTCTCCTCAAGGTCAGTCTGTGTTCTCTCCACTGTTTAGGGGATGACTTGCCTTTTCAGCGAGTGGCAGATGGCTACGAGGAAGGGCTTCATCTCTTTGGAAATGTTAAGCTGGTCTTTCTTGTTTTCATTCAAAAAACACATGCCTAGCCCTGTACCAGGTGCTGAGAACACTGGATAAAGCAAAAATGACAACAAAACACAAGCATCTTGCCCATAAGGAGCTCGCAGTCTAGGTTTGGAGGAAGCAAATAAATGTTTATCATACAAGACGGTAACAGTGCTGCACTGGAAGAGGGAGAAATAGCACAGGAACGGGGGGGACGCCAACAGGAGGGAGTCAGGACAAGGGGGTGATGCCTGAGCAGGGACGCAACAGACGGAGCGAGGAGGGGGACAGATGGACAAAGGGGAAGGAGGACAGAGCATGGTCCAGCTGGCGTTCATGAGGCTGGACGAGAGGCATCACCTCGCCCCCACCAGGGGAGACACCATCACTCACGCGAAGCTAACGGCAGAAGCAGCGAGAAGACGCCGTCAAGAAAACTGAAGAAAAGTTGGAATCTAGGACACCTGCCCGTGTCCAGATCAGACAACTGAGTAGGGGGCAGTACCACTCAGCAAGGAAGGAACAGAAGAGGGGCCCCACGATTGTACGGGAAGAAAATAAATTGTGTTTTGATACTGTGTTTGAGGTAGCTTTGTTTACCTGGGGGGCGGGGGGGATACAGAAAGTAAGCAACGTCACCGTCTTCCTATCAGAAGAGCAATCGGGCCTGGAAATACAAAGATGGAAGACCCTGGAGTCAGAGACAGCCAGGAGATGAAACAGCCTACAGAGAGTGTCCTGGACGGAAAGAAATTTAA
Organism: Camelus dromedarius; assembly: GCF_036321535.1. NCBI lineage: Eukaryota > Metazoa > Chordata > Mammalia > Artiodactyla > Camelidae > Camelus > Camelus dromedarius. Next base: position 7,578,493 of record NC_087468.1, read on the forward strand.
GGGGAATATCTGTGGGCCCCTGGATTTAGTGGCAGCATGAGGAATTGTAGCCAAAACAAGAAATGAACAGGGGTTCCAGAGAGGAGAGAGGGAACCTACGGAAGCAAAAAGAGCTGTGACGTTCAAGAAGAGAAGAGAGCAGGGAACAATATGACACATGAAGCCAGGACATCAGGTGAGCGCGAGGACGGGAGAGTGGCTCTGGCTTCTGCATCAGGAATTATTATTAGCATTAGAAAGGGTGGTCCCGGAGGGGCACAGGGATGCAAGGCAGATTTCAGCAGATTAAAGAAGTGAGCCGGTGGCAAATGCTGGTGTAGCTGCTCGGGGAGTCTGGCATGGAGTGAAGGGCAGGGATGAGGTAATTAACGGCTACAAAAGATCCGAGATGAATAATATTTTTAACGATGGGAGATACTTGAGCTTGTCGGTAAATTGGTGGAAATCAGATAACAAAAAGAGGAAATTAAGAATCTTCCAAAGAGAGGCGTTAATTCATGGGGGAAAATGTGGAAGGAGACGAGAAAAGGTGGGCTGTAGAGCAGAGATGCAGTTGGACCTGCGGATGTCGAGCGAACACGCCTCTGTCTCTTTGGAAATAAACGAAGTAGAGGGAGAGGAGGGAGGGGAGGGATGGAGAGGTCCAGGAGGGCAGCGTCAATGACGGCCTGTGAAAATGTTTGTAGGGCTAGGGACATGAGGCTGAGGGAACTCAAGCCCGAGTGTACTCTGTAGTCAGGTCCAAGGTCAGCAACTGCTGGGAATGGGAGGGAGGATGGAACGAGGTCGGAGAGGAAACAGAAGGCTTGGAATGAGAAAGAAAGCTGACCAGGGACACGTAAGCTGCAAGGAGCGTCTCTGGTCAGAGTCATCCGTCCACCCTGGAGTGATGTGATCTGGGGGAGGCTGCATCATGTTAGAAAAGGAGACAGTGGGGACATTAAGGCTGCGGGGAGAGGCAGATGAGGTGGACCAGGGGGACCTGGTTGGACGGAGAAGTAGAAAAGCTCAGAGGAGAAGTGACAGTCTGGGATCCCAAGAGAACAGCCTAGGACTGGAGGTGCCTCAGAGAAAATGGAGCCCAGGTGGAGAAGCAAAGGCATGAGGGGGGGTAACTGCAGAGAACAGAAGGTTCAAGGCGAGGGACGCTTAAATAGACCCTGCTGAAAGGGGCGAGATTAGAGTTGGGGGAGTGGAGCGGAAGATGGGTTGATCACCAAACAGCAACGCCAGCGCTGGGGTGGAGAGGACAGTGGCGTCGAGTCAGCCAGAGACGGGCTCGCCGTCTCCCACCACCGGGGAGGCCTTCCACGGCACATCCACTGGATGCTTGTATGTGTTACTGGCTCATGCCAGGACCGGGGCCTTTCAGGATGGCTTTTTGCAATGTGATGGTGTGATGTCCTCTAGGAGCTGATCCTGCCACATCTGCAGCCTCGCCCTGCAGGATATCAACAGCTGTTTTGAGATGAAGGTCAGACTGGACGGGAATCCCTCATGCCTTGCTGCAGAGTGACCACCAGGCAAAGCACGGGTACCAGTCTCCTCCCCGGGATCATCGGCTCATAAACGACATAGAGTTCATTTTAATTTCCCCCACAGAGACCAGTCCACAGCTGCAGGGAAGTGTGTGCAAGGCTGTCTAACGCCCTGCCTGTTCACCAAGGTCCTGACATCCTGCGCTCACAGGTGACAGTGGTCCCCACACCTGACTGTGAAACTGATGGTGGCTCTCCTCTCATGTTTGCCCCAACAGGCGATTCTGCGAGGGGTACAGATGACAGTGGGGCTGTGTCCACTCTCCAATTCTGGTACAATCCCCAGGGCTGCACAGGTTCCCTTCTGTCCTGTGGCCACAATGAGGACGGATTGGGGGAGCGGAAGGAAGGAGGGAGGGATAGCAGACAAAACAGCTACGGAAAAAGTTAACAGAATTTATGAATAACTGAAATTAGAGATACATTTGAAAATACATAGCAACGAAAATGTTCGATTTCATTGTATGTCTTTGTTCTTTTTTGAGCCAGAGAACCACAGCCAAGCCCATTTGCCTAAATGGTCTACCCTACCTTTTCCAGACTCTTCTGCACACGGCAAAATACGCCTGTGAAGTGTGAAGGTTAAATACATTCAAATCTCCAAACCTATTCACATGGCAAAATAAAAAAATACAAATAAGAAAGCATTCACCACCACCCGCCTCCCTTCCCTCACCCAAGGCGTTCCCGTAAAAGGCTTCTCGGTGGTTCTCAGATTTGCAAGTTGTCTCCCATTCAATCCCCTTGAGCAGGTGTTTATTGAAAACTTCCTAGGTGCTCAGCACTAAGGAACACGGACTCCTTCGGAGCCAAGACATGTGGGTTAAAATGGAGATGTTGCCAGGTTGACAAGTTAACTTTAAAAACCCCTTTTTCAGCTCCCTCACAAGAAAAACATAAAGAACAGTAACAGGACATCTGAAGACTGTTGTCATGATGTGACATGTGGAGAGACCTTAGCACGTGGCTTGGCCGACAGTAAGTACCTGACTAATGCTTGCTATTACCATGAATGCTACCTAGTGTTTAAAAAGTGCTTTATACAAACATGCAACCCAGTATTCATAGCAGCACTATTTGCTATAGCCAAGGCATGCACCCAACCCAAGTGCCCATGAACGGACAATTGGTTTAAGAAGATGTCATGTGTATATACATATACATATGGAATATTATTCACCCATAAAAAAGAATAAAATAATGTCATTTGCAGCAACATGGATGGACCTGGAGATGATCACACTTACTAAAGTTAAGTCAGACAGAGAAAGACAAATACTGTATATCACTTATGTGGAATATGAAAAATAATACAAATGAATCCATATACAGAACAGAAACAGACTCACAGACCTAGGAAACAAACTTAGAGTTACCAAAGGGGCAAAGGAGAGGGTTAAATTAGGAGTTTGGGATTAACAGACACAAACCACTACACATAAAATAGATAAGCAATATGGATTTACTGCATAGCACAGGGAACTATATTCAATATCTTGTAATCGCCTATAATGGAAAATAATCAGAAAAAATATGTATATAAAATGAATAACTTTGCTGTACACCTGAAACTAAAGCAATATTGTAAATCAACTATACTTCAATTTTAAAAAGTGTCTTATACAATATAATTCTTGCTCTCAGTCTTGTTTGGAGAGATAAGACAATGACACAGCTAAGTGACAAAAACAGGTACAACATATACTGAAATGTGTAAACAATCTGAATGCGACGGAACTGGTGTTAGCAGAGGTTTCACACATGATACGAATTAACAAGAGGTGGAAGGGCTTGGGTAAGTAAGGAGGAGCGGAAGGGACATCGCAGAAAAAGGATTTTAAAAACAAAGACCAAGAAGGCATAGGACAGGAGTGATTGTCTAAGACCGAGGGAAAGAAGGAGAACCAGATGGGCTCCAAGCAGCAGGCTGGAGTTCAGGGAAGTTGGATGGAAGGACTGGCATTCCAAAGCAATACTGCACGAACACGGAAATGTGATAACGCTGTCTTGGTGAGCACAAGACACAGACACACACTCTGGCAGCTCGCAGAGGAAGTGCGGTGCTGCGATTCCTTCTGTGAACTTTCTCCAGTCTCTCACCACACCATGAGCTCCTGGGAAGACCGTACACTATTCTTCGTGGAAACCACAGCTCTTTGCTGTGGCTGACGCGGAAGAAGCATTCCATTCAAAGAAATGGAGGGAGGAGGGGAGGAAGAAGGGCAGAAAGGGAGGGAAGGAAGGAGGAAGGCCAGTTCCATTGTCAGGGCAGGTGGATGCGACGCCCAGCTCCAGGAATGGAGAGCACGTATCTGACGGGGAACCCACACTCTTCTCAGGATATCCAGCAGGTTTTGCTCAAAGCAGACTCTTCCAGCTCACTATTTTCACTGGTTGCGTTTGGGGTG